>NC_041392.1:101443141-101475842 GCF_002162155.2 Triticum dicoccoides
GGCCCCCTACCTCGTGCGCTCCTATTTCTTTTCTTGACGTAGGGTCCAAGTCTCCCGGATCATAATCTTCCTAAAAATCACGTTCCCGAAGGTTTCATTCCATTTGGACTCCGTTTGATATTCCTTTTCTTCAAAACCCTAAAACATGCAAAAAAGCAGCAATTCTGAGCTGGGACTCCAGTTAATAGGTTAGTCCCAAAAATAATATAAAAGTGGATAATAAATCCCAATAATGTCCAAAACAGTAGATAATATAGCATGGACCAATCAAAAATTATAGATACGTTAGAGACGTATCAGTGCCGCTACAGGCCAGCCAACTGTCTTCGCCCGCGCAAAAGCGGGTCATAAGGCTTGTTAGGGCTGTCATTGTCCTTGGTTTTTCCTGGCCGAGGTGTCTGGCGAGCCATTCGTCCCAGACACTATGCTTGAAACCCGCTAAGGCTTCGGCATCCGGGCAGTCGACGATTTGATTCTTCTTCGTGAGAAATCTGTTCCAAAGCTTTCGGGCTGACTCTCCGGGCTGTTGAATTATGTGACTTAAATCATCTGTGTCTGGAGGTTGGACATAGGTCCTTTAAAAATTGGCCCCATAAGCATCCTCAAGCTCTTCCCAGCTTCCAATTGAGTTTTCGGGGAGGCTTTTTAGCCAGTGCCGAGCTGGTCCTTTCAACTGGAGGGGCAGGTATTTGATGGTGTGGAGATCATCTCCGCGAGCCATGTGGATGTGAAGGATAAAGTCCTCAATCCAGACCCCAGGGTCTGTCGTTCCGTCGTATGCCTCTATGTTCATGGGTTTGAATCCCTCTGGAAATTCATGATCTAGTACCTCATCGGTGAAGCATAGGGGGTGCGCGACACCCTGTATTTGGATGTGTCATGGCATTCTTCGGACAGTTGTAGCGTTTGGTTTTGATACCGAACTGTTATTCGGTCAGTATAGTCATTTGGGCGGCCATGATTCTGTGCTGGAGCGCGCTTCCTGGATCCGTAGATGGACCTGGCCATACCGGCTTTTTTGTGCAGGTCTTCGTGTAAATCATGCACTGACTTGTGCGCGACGGCGTTAGTCGCCCTATCACGGCCACGGGGTGGTCGATCCGGCTGATCGGCCGTTTTATTTTTCGGTTGAATGGGCTCTAAAGCCTTGTCGTCGAACTCAGGCAGCAGCTTGCGCTTTGGATAGCTCTTTGTGTGGCGACTACCGCCATACTTTTCATCAGTGTCAAGCACTTTATTCCATCTGTTGTTGAGCGTATTCTGTGTGGCCTTAAGCCTTTGCTGCTGCTTCTTCAGGCTCCTCGCGGTGGCAATAAGCCTTCTATGGAGGTTCTCTTGTTCCAAGTGCCTTTCCAGGATGATGTGTGCATCGTCGTTCGGACTGTTCTCCTCTCCGGAGATAAGCTGATGAGCTTTACCCTCGGCATCGCCGTGATTGGGCAGCGGCTCCGTACTATGTTCGTCGTCCGCTGGCTCATCCTGCTCCATCATTGGGTCCACGTGGTCGTCGTTTCCTTTGGAGTCGACCGGGGTATTATTCTTTCTTGAGCTATTATCGTTGTTTTTGCTGAGGCGGGATTTGGAGCGGCACCTACGTCGTCGCTTTGGTTGCTTCTCGAGGGGACTATCCTTCGCTGCATCCTCCGGTTCCTCGTCGTTGTTTTCTTTGGGTGTATCCACCATGTATATATCGTGTGGTGAAGTGGCTGTCCAGCGCCCTATGGGCGGTGGTTCTTGTTCCTCTCCTGCATCGTCGTCCATACCGTCGATGTCTTCAGAGTCGAAATCAAGCATGTCAGTTAAGTCGTCGACAGTGGCTATCAAGTGGGTGGTGGGTGGGGAACGAATTCCTTCGTCGTTTGCTTCCCATTCGAGCCAGACATAGTTTGACCGAGGGTCTCCTGACAAGGAGAGAGACCTCAATGAATCAAGCACATCTCCCAAGGGCGAGTGCTGAAAAATATCCGCGGAGGTAAACTCCATGATCGGTGCCCAATCAGATTGGATAGGCACGAACGCAGGCAGTTCGGAGCCTCTGGACAGGGACGAATCCAAGGGTCCGGTAACACAGGTATCATAGGAGGTGAAGTCAGTATTCGGCTCTATTGTCGCTAAGGGTGCGGCCTCCATGGCGGGGTCCATCCACCCATCCTCGGATGGCACGATCTTCTCCGGATTGAGGGCCGAAGTAACCGCAGGTGCGATCTCTCGAACACCATCCGATGGCAGAGCTAAGTCATGCTCGTCGTGACTGTGCGGCGCGCCTGACATGAGCTCGAATCCTGCGGAGATCAAGTCTCCGTGGATATCGGCAGTGTAGTTCAAGCTTCCAAATCTGACCTGATGGCCAGGGGCGTAGCTATTGATCTGCTATAGGTGGCCAAGCGAGTTGGCCCGCAGTATGAAGCCGACGAATACGAAGATCTGTCCGGGGAGAAAAAACTCACCCTGGATCGCATCGTTACCGATTATCGAAGGAGCCATCAAGCCTTTATTGTGACAACACAGTGGAACTCTCAATGAAAGCACCAATATCAGTGTCAAAACTGATGGATCTCGGGTAGGGGGTCCCGAACTGTGTGTCTAAGGTTGATGGTAACATTAGGCGGGGGACACAATGTTTACCCAGGTTCGGGCCCTCTCGATGGAGGTAATACCCTACTTCCTGCTTGATTGATCTTGATGATATGAGTATTACAAGAGTTGATCTACCACGAGATCATAGAGGCTAAACCCTAGAAGCTAGCCTATGACCCTGATTGTTGTTTCTACGGAGTAAACTCTCCGGTTTATATAGACATCGGAGGGGGCTAGGTTTATAGAGAGTCGGTTAAAGAGAAGGAGATCTACATATCCGAATCGCCAAGCTTGCCTTCCATGCAAAGGAGAGTCCCACCCGGACACGGGAGAAGCCTTCAATCTTCTATCTTCATAGTCCAACAGTCCGGCCAAAGTATATAGTCCGGCTATCCGAGGACCCCCTAATCCAGGACTCCCTCACTTGGGCACTGATGTAGTCAGAAAAGACGGCAACAAAGATTCAAAAGTCCTCTGCCATATCATTTTAGGTGGACGAACTGGCCCATACACGACTCTGGCAGCACCAACAAAAAGTGGTGGTTGAAGAGGAGGTTGATATGGAACAATGGCAAGATTGTTATTGTCCTCAATCACAGCTGGAGCCTCTAAGATCTGATTTTCATTCACCTAGACATCAACCTCATTCTCATTCTGAACCTCATGAACCAAAACATTATTAGCAAACACATTCAGGGGTTGCAGTGGGCCAGTAGCCACTTACACAGCATCAACCTCCTGTTGGATTATTGGGCCAACAGGCCCATCACCCTCTAGCACTGGATCATCAACCTGAACTTTATTCAATGGGGGCCCATCAACCACAATGTTCTACTGAGAAGAATCATTGGAGCCCATTGAGGGGTTTAAAACCATGGAAGCTTGATCCTGATGCACCTGTAGTTGCTCTCCGGCCTGTTCCTCAACTGTTTCATTCTAGGCACCCCAACCCTCTTGCTTCTCAGGCTGTTGCTGCTGTGGTTGGTCCTGCTGCCATGGTCGGGGGATATCATTCTAGCCAAGAGTTGGATAAGGTCTCACTACCCAAAAAAATTCCAGAGGCTGAAGCTGACCAGGTATTGGATGAGGATTCCCATCAATGGGCATTACATCTTCATATTGAGGGAGTTGTTAAGCAAAAGCAGCAGTTAAAATGCTATAGGAGGCAGTCCAATAAATAACCGCACCTCCAACATTGGAAACTTGCGGAAGAAAACATCTCTTGGAACCAGCAAATTATCAGGAAAAGATGCATAGACCAATGATCTAACCAAACGATCATCCTCATGATTCTAGTAATGAAATTGGCCAAAAGTTCCAACAACCTCAGACAGGATCTCTTCATTACGATAATCTAAAGGTACACCAATAAACATGAGCCAACCGGTTCCGTGCCCTTGTAATGCTCGATACCCCTCCCCATCATCATGATTTATAAATCTAACAAAGATTTCCTGGCCATATTGATCTATCCGAGCGGCCGTGGAGCGTTATTAACTAGGGCGCTAAGGATAACTGGGTCTTGCATCTGGTATAGACCGACGCCCTGAAACCACGTCTGAGAGGAAAGAACTGGCAGCTGAAGCTCAGCAACGATAAAATCCCTAACCTGTTGACGAAGAAGTGGAACATCCTTGGGCTGAGGTATCGGCACGACAATCCCCACCATGTAGGATTCATGGCGGCGGGGAGGCGAGGGGGCCGGCGTGTAGAATGTACGCGGCAGGCATTGCAGGCCGGCATCAACGATGTCATGGCCCGCTGGCAAGAACCTCCGTGGGTCAAGCTCGTAGTTCGCCATGGACGGCGAAGGCGGAGCAGAGCTATTGGAAGGTGTGCAGTTTGATGGAGGTGGAATAACCAGACTGCAGAGCAGGAGAGGCAGGGTTTTTGGCAGGGGATCTTTCCACTATTTGGGTGCACGAAGAGTCCGGGTTATGCTTGGAGGCGGGAGACTCGAGATCAGTAGTTGGGCTGTTATGTTTGGGAACCCAAATCTTTAAATTAGGGGGTGATCTCGTGCAACCTTTTTTAACATGTGTCAGTGTCAAAACTGGCAGATGTCGGGTAGGGGGTCCCGAACCGTGCGTCTAAGGCTGATGGCAACAAGAGGCGGGGGACACAATGTTTACCCAGGTTCGGGCCCTCTCGATGGAGGTAATACCCTACTTCCTGCCTTGATTGATCTTGATGATATGAGTATTACAAGAGTTGATCTACCACGAGATCATACAGGCTAAACCCTAGAAGCTAGCCTATGATTATAATTGTCTTTGTCCTATGGACTAAACCCTCCGGTTTATATAAACACCGGAGGGTGCTAGGGTTACACAGAGTCGGTTATAGAGAAGGAGATCTACATATCCGAATCGCCAAGCTTGCCTTCCACGCAAAGGAGAGTCCCACCCGGACACGGGACGAAGCCTTCAATTTTGTATCTTCATAGTCCAACAGTCTGGCCAAAGTATATAGTTCGGCTATCCGAGGACCCACTAATCCAGGACTCCCTCAGTAGCCCCTGAACCAGGCTTCAATGACGATGAGTCCGGCGCGCAGATTGTCTTCGGCATTGCAAGGCGGGTTCCTTCTCTGAATACTCCATAGAAGATTTGGAACACAAGGATTGTGTCTGGCTCTGTAAAACAAATTCCACATACCACTGTAGAGAGTATAATATTCCACAAATATAATCTGCTGACAACTTTTCATCACGTGACATCTACCGTGGTCCGGTCATTACTAACCATTTTTCCCAGCCTGCCACTTCACGTGTTGCGAGGCGGTTTTATTGGCACGTCTCGTCAAAGCAGAGATCATGTTCCCCTTATCACGGGATTCTCATCAATATGTGTGACGCCCCCGATTCAATCATACACTAACCATACACGCAAACGTGTATGATCAAGGTCAGGGACTCACGGGAAGATATCACAACACAACTCTACAAATAAAAATAAGTCATACAAGCATCATATTACAAGCCAGGGGCCTCGAGGGCTCGAATATAAGAGCTCGATCATAGACGAGTCAGCGGAAGCAACAATATCTGAGTACAGACATAAGTTAAACAAGTTTGCCTTAAGAAGGGTAGCACAAACTGGGATACAGATCGAAAGAGGCGCATGCCTCCTGCCTGGGATCCTCCTAAACTACTCCTGGTCGTCGTCAGCGGGCTGCACGTAGTAGTAGGCACCTCCCAAGTAGTAGTAGTCGTCATCGACAGTGGCGTCTGGCTCCTGGACTCCATCGTCTGGTCGCAGCAATCGGGTAGGAAGGGGGGAAAAGGGGGAGCAAAGCAACCGTGAGTACTCATCCAAAGTACTCGCAAGCAAGGAGCTACACTACATATGTATGTATTGGTATCAAATGGAAAAGGGGGATCATATGTGGACTGAACTGCAGAATGCCGGAATAAGAGGGGGATAGCTAGTCCTGTCGAAGACTATGCTTCTAGCCACCTCCATCTTGCAGCATGTAGAAGAGAATAGAAGGTAAGTTCACCAAGTAGCATCATGTAGCATAATCCTACCCGGCGATCCTCCCCTCGTCGCCCTGTTAGAGAGCGATCACCGGGTTATATCTAGCACTTGGAAGGGTGTGTTTTATTAAGTATCCGGTTCTAGTTGTCATAAGGTCAAGGTACAACTCCAAGTCGTCATGTTACCGAAGATCACGGCTATTCGAATAGATTAACTTCCCTGCAGGGGTGCACCACATTTCCCAACACGCTCGATCCCCTTTGTCCGGACACACTTTTATGGGTCATGCCCGGCTTCGGAAGATCAACACGTCGCAGCCCTACCTAGGCACAATAGAGAGGTCTGCACGCCGGTCTAAATCCTATGGCGCAGGGGTCTGGGCCCATCGCCCTTTGCACACCTACACGTTGTGAACGCGGCCGGAAGCAGAACTAGCCCCCTTAATACAAGAGCAGGCTTATGGTCCAATCTGGCGCGCGTCGCTCAGTCGCTGACGTCATGAAGGATTCGGCTGATACCACGACATCGAGTGCCCATAACTGTCCCCACGTAGATGGTTAGTGCGTATAGGCCAGTGGCCAGACTCAGATCAAATACCAAGATCTCGTTAAACGTGTTAAGTATCTGCGAATGCCGACCAGGGCCAGGCCCACCTCTCTCTTAGTTGGTCTCAACATGCCCTGTCGCTTCGCCGCAAAGATCCACATAGAGGGCCGTCGGGAAAGTATGTCCTTCCAGCCCCCAATTCGTGAATCAACCATGGGTACTCCTCGAGCCAACCCGACTTTAGTCATCACATGTATCATGTATAAGTATATAGTATATACCCGTGATCACCTCCCGAGTGATCACGGCCCGATAGTATAGCATGGCAGATGGATAAGAATGTAGGGCCACTGATGATAAACTAGCATCTTATACTAAGCATTAGGATTGCAGGTAAAGGTAACAACAATAGTAGCAAGGACAGGCTATGCATCAGAATAGGATTAACGGAAAGCAGTAACATGCTACACTACTCTAATGCAAGCAGTAGAGAGAAGAGTAGGCGATATCTGGTGATCAAAGGGGGGGGGGCTTGCCTGGTTGCTCTGGCAAGAGAGAGGGGTCGTCAACGCCGTAGTCGTACTGGGTAGCAGCGGCGTCGGTCTCGGTGTCTAGCGAGAGAAGATGGGGGAGAAACAATAAATATAATGCAAACAAATGCATGACGATGCATGACATGACAAAGCGTGATGCTAGGTGTGCCCTAACGCGGTAAGAGGTGGTACCGGTGAAGGGGCAAACATCCGGGAAAATATCCCCGGTGTTTGGCAGTTTCGGACAGACGATCCGGAGGGGGAAGGTTGCATGCTCGCTATGCTAGGGACATGTGACATACGAACGGACTGCGTATTCGGATTTGTCTTGAAATTCTGAGCAATTTTCATGTACAGAGTATTTTCATCCGAATTACAGATTATTTTATATGATTTTTCAAAGTTTTTAAATGATTTTCTAATTTATTTCAATTCGAAATTTTATATCTAAATATTTTTGTCACATGGTGCTGTGCTAGCCGGTGTGTATTACAGATGGGGCCATCGGTTGGGTTGACCAAGTCAATTTGACTGGTCAACAGTGGGTGTGGCCCACATGTCCTTACGACATAAACCAACTAGTGTCTAGATTAAAAAAAGAGGTCACATGCCATTGTTGTATTAAACTAAACTAGCACTAGGGTTAGTCCTAAACTAATCATATTCTAATTAAACCCCACTCACACACTCACGTACACACACCTAGCACACACCACGCACGGCCATGGCCTTGACCATTGCCAGCCGCAAGCAACATGCGGCATCAGGCAACGGCCCTACGCGGTGGCAGTAGTGGAGCAGCAATACGCAACGGCAGTAGGCAGAGTAGGCAGAGCAGGCAGCAGCGGCAACCACAAAGGGCAGCAGCAAGCAACATGGAGCAGTATAGAGCAGCAACAGCAGCAAATAGCCAGCGGTAGTAGATAATCAGCAGCGACACGTACGCGGGAGGGAGACGCCAATAGGGCGGTCAGGAGCAGCCGCGGGAGGCGCGGGCGACGACAGGCGCGTCGGGGCGCGGCCACGAGCGGGCGCGCACGCACTAGGGCGTAGCCGGGCAAAGGTCATTTTGGCCAGGGCGCGCGCACGGAGCTAGCTACGACCATGGCGGGCGGCGGCTACGACAACGAGCGGGAGACGTGCTAGGGGATGCGGAGGAGAGGGGGAAGAGGTCATAGAGGACCGGGAGCTCACGGTGAAGCTCGAGACGGGCTCGTGGAGGCCGGAGAGGCTCGGGGTGGAGCGGATCGACGAGGGGCAGTAGCGATATCCGACGAAGGGGATCGATGTGGACGGCGTCACCGGTGCACCTCGGCCTTGATCCAGTGGCGCAGGAGACAAGGCGGGGATGACGGAGCTCCTGGGCGTGCTCCCACGGGTTGGCAACGACGGTGGCCGTGGTGACGACGGTGAGGCAGCGGTGACCACGAGTTGTTCGAGCTCAAATTCAAGAAAAAGAGGAGGGGAGCGATGGGGGATCCAGGAGGCTATGAGCGAGATGGGGATTAGGGTTGCGGTGGGCGACTTTATAGGCCAAGGGAGGCGACGTGGTGGCCATCCGGCCATGGCGCCGTGGGATGGCCGCCACGCCATGGCCCCTGCCTCCCCTTGTACGTGGTAGGGGAAAGGCTGGGAGTGGGCTGGGTCATGTGCACACTAGAGCCCACTTGGGCAGTACTAGTTTAGGCCTTTTCTCTTTTTTGCATTTTCTTTTCTGTTTTCATATCTAGTCTCAGCTTTGCATTTTATTTTATTACCAAATGACTTTGTTCACATTGAAGCTTGGCACATAATTACTAGGTAATATTTTGTATTAGCTCACAAAGTTTGTGGCCACTTTGAATTATTTTGAATTTAGTGTTGAGTGTAACTTGAATAAAAAGGTGATGTTGGTCAATAACAATTTTTGCTAGGGACTAATTTGTAGGTCAAATAATGTTGGTGTCAACATGATAATAGATCAGGCGAGTTTATACTAAAATTTGAACATTTTAGTTTTATAGTTTAAAGAAATAATAATTTGACTTGTCTTTGGAATTTGACTTGATTTTTTTATCAAGTGGCAATTTGGCTTAGTAAAACATGATGACATGGCATCATTAGCAATATAGGTTAATTATCGGGGTGTTACAATACGGGTGTGGGTAGCCCAATCGTGCTTATTAGCATGACTCCTCGATTTTAGGCAAGTTCCAAACGGCCATGCGGAGGACGCTTGATATTCACCCTCTTTATAAAGGGGCCAAGGCCTGTCCTTTTCTTCTCGCGCTCGATCCTTCCCCTCCCCCACCTCGAGTTCCAACAACCAAGGCTCAGGCTAAGCGCTTTGGACCTTCAACAATGTCCGAATCCAACCTTCAAGGTCGGTGGATGGCCTCCTCTGTCACAGAGGAGGACATCAAGAAGGTAAGGGAAGCCAGGTATCTGACCGCCGAAATCTCGCACAGGCTGCCTCCTCAAGGGCAGGTCATCCCAACTCCCAAACATACTAAGAGTGTCGTATTTGTTTCCCACTTCCTCCGAGGGCTAGGCTTTAGTCTTGATCCCTTTGTAAGAGGGCTTATGTTCTATTACGGGCTCGATTTTCAGGATCTAGCTCCAGATTCCATCCTTCACATCTCGTCGTTTATCATCGTGTGTGAGGCCTTCCTCCGCATCACCCCACACTTCGGCTTATGGCTCAAGACCTTCAATGTGAAGCCGAAGACGATCGATGGCAACACGCAGAATGCGGAGGTGCCATAATAAGCAAAGGCTCCGATGCTCAATGGCCAAAGGGTTCCTTCCCGAAGGTGTCGAACTTATGGCAGCGGGAGTGGTTTTACATCACAACTCCCTGAGGTACAAAGTGGGTAGCTGCCCCCGCCTTCCGCTCGGGTCCCCCGCCACAACTGGCGTCATGGGTCAACAAGGGGCTGGACTAGGGGCCAGTTAATGACGTGCTGACATTGCAAAGTCACCTCCGAGATCTCCTCAAGAGGGATGTCAGTCTAGTCAAGGTAAAGCAAGTCATGCTAGTTTGTCGGGTCTTGGCATGCCAACGTCGATCTCTCCGTATGTGGGAGTTCAACCCGGAAGGACCGCAAACTATTCAGCAATTCTTCGGCCTGACGCTTGAAGAGATGTATGGATTGTTCTTCGGATCATGAATAAAGTGTCCAGACACCACCGAGGATGCGGGTCTCAACTGCAACCATTTAGATACCCACGTAAGTAATGCTGCGACCGAACATGTTGTTGTCTTTTTATTTGTCATAACATCATTCTGAAAAAATCGCTCTCGGCCAGGACTGGATAAGAAAGGCGGAGAGGATCAGGTGTTCGGCCCCGCTTCCCGAAGGCCCACTAGATCCTGTACTAGCCAGGATGCTCGAGCACGCACCTTATCAAGTGCCATCAGGGGAAGATAAAGGGAGGAATAAAGAAGCCGAAAGCGGGCTTCACACATTACTCATCCAAACCGTGGGAATTAGTGTCTTCGCGAAGGAGGATAATCGGGGAGAAGAATCTAGAGTCCCCTCTCCCCAATGAAGGAAAAGGACCACCTCTGAAGACTTGGAAACGAAGGTTTCCAAATGAGGAAGAAACCTTCGCTAGGGGGCCCTGCCCCGGAGGGCGTCCTTACCGCACATTGCCCGCAAGGGGGCCAGCCCTCCACCGAGCTGTAAGTGAACAAGAGTACTTTGGTAAATATATCCTGCTTTATCTCCGAGGACAATAACTGAGACATATATCTTGCAGTCCGGCTTGTAGCCCTTCTCGACAGAGTTCGTCTTCGGGGGATCTTCTTCCGGAGATGATGGAGAGCGAAACGCCTCCCCCTGTCTCCCCGCCTCCTGGGGCGGACGACCCTAAGGTGTCATCACGGAGGATTTCTCTTGATCCGCCAAGGTCAGAAGGTAACCCTTCGGCCACCCGAAGTCCGGAGTATTCTGCTCCTAAGGAGAGCAACAGAAAGAGTCCGGGACTGTCCGGTGCACAACCGGATGCACTGATGGGTCTTTTGGAGCAAGCGGCTATCTGAGAGGTCCATCGTACTTTAATGGGTACGGTGGCTGAGAGGATTTCATCCGCCAAAAGTGGGTTGCATGAAGCTTTTACGAGCCTGCTAAGAGGCCTTGAGGTATGCAAAGTAATATATAAATTTTTTGACGGTACCGCACACACTAGGTGTGGTCTATACAGATAGTAGCCCCTGAGACTCTGGTTGTTGTCTAGAGGCGGCAAACAGAGGATCATAGTCCTAGGTAATGATCGCGCTGCTTTCATGTGCAAGCGGTTGAGGGTCTGGTGGCTGGCCGGACTGCTAAGTTTGCCCGACTGAGGCGGCGACTTGATGCGGCAGATGCCGACATTGCGCTTGTGAACAAGCGGCTTGACGAGGCACAGGGTATGTATTTTCGGGTGGTCAAAAAATATTAAGAGGAGAATGACGCTAGTATCTATAATATGATGTGACTGCAGATGGAGCTGCCGCCATGGAGACCCTTCGGGCGGAACTTGCCCGAGCCAAGGAACAAGCCATGAGAAGTGATGCGGCCGCCCTAAAGGCGGCCGAAGAGCTAAGAGCCGAACGGGCTGCTCATCGCCAGAGCGAAGATAAAATAGCCAAGATGGCTGTTGAGCTGAAAGATGCCGCCGGCCGATATGAGCTTCTTGAAAAGGAAAGCCAAGCGAAAGCGGCTGACCTGAAGAAAGCCGTGGAAGCAGCCAAGGAAACCCGCTCTAAAATTAGAGCGGCGAAGGAGGAGCTCCGTCCAGCCGAAGATATCATGGCTGGGAAGCCCTTTTTGTTGCGGACGAAGTTCGGAGATCCAAAGTATGCCCCTCTGGATCAATTATGGAGTGCTGCAGACGCGTACTTGGACTTAGCAATGAGTGCTGCTGATGCGACTGAGTTTTTCAAAGATCAGAAATATCATGAAGTGGAAAGGTTGTTCTGCTCACAGTTCAGTGCTCCAACGCGTCCGCTGTTGTTAAATGGACAAATGGCCGAGTGGGCCGAGCTCCATTGGCTGTCCGTACTTGCCATGAGGTCTGTCGTGGATCATCTTTGGCCGAAGGGACCAAGGCTGAATAGTTATTTTTGTTTAGTGCAACGATTCCTTGGTGCTGTGCCGCATATCGACGCTGTAAAGAGGTCGGCATGCATAGAGGGTGCGCGGATGGCTCTTGCCCGTGTTAAGACATACTGGGCAGAGATGGAGGCCACCGCTATTGCAACCCGGGATCCGGCAGTAGGCCAGGTCTTGGTTGAGCACTATTTTAAAGAAGTCCTAGAAGGCGCTCGTTTAATAGAGGCTCAGTGCTCGAAGAGTATCATGTTCGAGTGAAATGTAACCCAATTGTAAAAACAATGCTATTTGGATTATAATGGTTGTGTTTATACTTTTGCCTGAAAGTATTATGATGCCTCCTGTGCGGCCGTTTATGTATATATATAACCTGAAAGTTTGCAGTCGTCGGCTTCAGCCCTCACGCATATAATGCGGGGGTGTTCAGAAAAAGCGTGTATTCACACTTGACCCAACGTCTTGGTCCATTAAGGAGGTGATAGCACGGCGAACAAGGCAATCAGACTATATAGCTTTAACACTTTCACTTAGCCATAGGAGTTTGACGGTGGGCCTACTATATAGCCCCTGGTACTTCCGTGCTCATCCGAATATGGTGCGCGTACATACATGACCGGGAAACCGGTCCTTCGTTAATTCGGAGGAATCACGAAGATTTCGCTAAGTCATCGAGTGGTTGGTCAGTCTCGCGCTTTATCATGACAGTCAGTTTTCGGCTTTCTCCATTGAGGTGCTCATCCAGATGAACCAGGGCACAATCGCAGTAGTTCTCCCGGTGCCACCTTAAACGATAGAGCGGAACATAAGGTAGCAAAACAAGGGAGCCGAGCAAACCCAACTATTGACCAAAGACATGATTCGGAGCTGATGCATATTAGGCCAAACTCGCGATGCCGAACACTCCCTAACGTATTCGGACTTTACAACATATACTGGGCTGAGTAACGCCCTCGATAATGAGCCCTGAATTTCCAGGTACTTGCATTAGTCTGACGTGACGAAATGCCAATAACGCCAGCATCCCTTTCGGTTGTGTTGAGTATCCGGAGGGAGTGAAGCAACAAGAGACAGTAAAAAAAGGTTTACAGAGGGTCTTAATCTAAAAAGAAGCCTTTGAGCGGGGCCCTGCTGCACGTCTGCGCCTGTGTCTCCGTTGTGCCGTATCCTGGAAGGGTGTAGCACGATGATCATCTGTAAAAGAGAAAAACGCATGTGAAAGTCTTCGTGTGAAAAATTGGTTATTCTTAATGAACCATTAAAATGCAATCTAAATAGGGTCAAGCCGAACTGTAGCCCATTTATATGTGGGAAGCCCCTAGCACCGCCTATGGGGGTATATCCATCGACCCAATCTCAGGTTTATCTGAGCTGTTACAGCTAGTGGTGTGCGGGACTCGTCTAACCATGTCCGCGGTCTTGATGACCGATCATTTCTTCTGGTTGGAGAGGCCGTTCAGTGATTGGCTGCTAGAGCCGCCACATATTCCTCCGTACGTGAGGAACGCTCTGTGTTTCCTCTAACTATGATGATGCCACGTGGACCGGGCATCTTAAGCTTAAGATAAGCGTAATGCGGTACTGCATTAAAACGAGCGAAGGTCGTTCTTCCGAGTAGTACGTGATGGCCGCTTCGGAATGGAGCGATGTCGAAGGTTAATTCTTCGCTTCGGAAGTTGTCGGGAGAACCGAATACAACCTCTTGTACTAGAGAGCCCGTGCAGCGGGCCTCAGGGCCTGGTATTACTCCTTTAAAGGTAGTATTGCTTTGGCTGATTCTTGTCGGGTCTATCCCCATTTTGTGGACGGTGTCCTGATATATCAGATTAAGACTACTGCCACTGTCCATAAGGACTCGGGTGAGATGGTATTTGTCACTTATTGGGTCTCGCACCAAGGCAGCCGATCCTCCGTGCCGGATACTGGTCGGGTGATCCCTGCGATCAAAAGTGATCGGGCAGGCCGACCAAGGGTTGAACTTGGGGGTGACGGGCTCCATGGCGTATACGTCTCGGGGTGCGTGCTGGCGCCTCCTCTTCGGTATGTGAGTTGTGTAAATCATGTTCACTGTTTTGACCTTTGGTGGGAATTTTTTCTGTCCCCCAGTGTTCGGCTGGCGAGGCTCATCCTTGTCTTCGCTTGGTGTCTCCCTCCCCTTGTGTTCCGCATTTAGCTTGCCGGCCTGCTTGAAGACCCAGCATTCTCTGTTGGTATGATTTGCAGGTTTGTCAGAGGTGCCATGGGTCTGACATAATCTGTCTAGAATCTTGTTTAGGCTGGACAGTCCATCTCTGATGCGTTTAAATGGCTTTTTTCGTTGACCGGGTCGAGGGCCCCTGAATCCATCATTTACCGCCGTGTTTTCTGGGCTGTCTTTGTTGTTTCGACGCTTGCTTTTATTGCGTCGCGGTTTCCCGTTCCCATCCCTGACTTCGGATGTGCATGGGTTGCTGGTACCGCTACGGGCCAAACAATTGTGTTCGCCCGTGCAAAAGAGGGTCATAAGGCTTGTTAGGGATGTCATTGTCCTCGGTTTTTCCTGGCCGAGGTGTCTGGCGAGCCATTTGTCCTGGACACTATGCTTGAAAGCCGCTAAGGCTTCGGCATCCGGGCAGTCGATGATTTGATTCTTCTTCATGAGAAATCTGTTCTAAAGCTTTCGGGCTGACTCTCCGGGCTGTTGAATTATGTGACTTAAATCTTCTGTGTGTGGAGGTCGTGTTGGGAAACGTTGCAGAAAACAAAAAAAATTCCTACATTTTCACCAAGATCCATCTATGAGTTCATCTAGCAACGAGTGATCGGATGCATCTACATACCTTTGTAGATCATGAGCGGAAGCGTTCAAAGAACGGGGATGAGGGAGTCGTACTCGTTGTGATCAAATCACCGGAGATCCTAGCGCCGAACGGACGGCACCTCCGCGTTCAACACACGTAAGGTCAGCATGACGTCTCCTCCTTCTTGATCCAGCAAGGGGTAAGGAGAGGTTGATGAAGATCCAGCTGCACGACGGTGTGGTGGTGGATGCAGCAGTCACCGCAGCAGGGCTTCGCCGAGCTTCTACGAGAGGGAGAGGTGTAGCAGGGGAGAGGGAGGCGCCAAGGCTTGAGTTGTGGCTGCCCTCCCTCCCCCCTTTATATAGGCCCCTTAGGGGGGTGCACCGGCCCTAGGAGATGGGATCTCCTAGGGGGGTGGCGGCCAAGGGGGTGGAGTAACCCCCAAGGCAAGTGGAGGCGCCCCCTCCCCTAGGGTTCCCAACCCTAGGCGCATGGGGGGCCAAGGGGGGGGGCATCAGCCCACCATGGGCTTGTTCCCCTCCCCACTTCAGCCCATGGGGCCCTCCAGGATGGGTGGCCCCACCCGGTGGACCCCCGGGACCCATCCGGTGGTCCCGGTACAATACCGGTGACCCAGAAACTTTCCCGATGGCCGAAACTACACTTCCTATATATAATTCTTCACCTGCGGACCATTCCGGAACTTCTCGTGACATCCAGGATCTCATCCGGGACTCCGAACAACTTTCGGATTACTGCATACTCATATCTATACAACCCTAGCGTCACCGAACCTTAAGTGTGTAGACCCTACGGGTTCGGGAGACAAGCAGACATGACCGAGATGACTCTCTGGTCAATAACCAACAGCGGGATTTGGATACCCATGTTGGCTCCCACATGCTCCTCGATGATCTCATCGGATGAACCATGATGTCGTGGACCTAATCAATCCCGTACTCAATTCCCTTTGTCAATCGGTACGTTACTTGCCCGAGACTCGATCGTCGGTATCTCAATACCTCGTTCAGTCTCGTTACCGGCAAGTCACTTTATTCGTACCGTAATGCATGATCCCGTGATCAACCACTTGATCACATTGAGCTCATTATGATGATGCATTACCGAGTGGGCCCAGAGATACCTCTCCGTCATACGGAGTGACAAATCCCAGTCTCGATTCGTGCCAACCCAACAGACACTTTCGGAGATACCTGTAATGTACCTTTATAGTCACCCAGTTACGTTGTGACGTTTGGCACACCCAAGGCACTCCTACGGCATCCGGGAGTTGCACAATCTCATGGTCTAAGGAAATGATACTTGACATCCAGAAAAGCTACAGCAAACGAACTACACGATCTTTGTGCTATGCTTAGGTTTGGGTCTTGTCCATCACATCATTCTCCTAATGATGTGATCCCGTTATCAATGACATCCCCATGTCCATAGCCAGGAAACCATGACTATATGTTGATCAACGAGCTAGTCAACTAGAGGCTCAGTAGGGACACATTGTGGTCTATGTATTCACACATGTATTACGATTTCCGGATAATACAATTATAGCATGAATAATAGACAATTATCATGAACAAGGAAATATAATAATCATTTTATTATTGCCTCTAGGGCATATTTCCAACAGTCTCCCACTTGCACTAGAGTCAATCATCTAGTTACATTGTGATGAATCGAACACCCATGGAATTCTAGTGTTGATCATGTTTTGCTCTAGGGAGAGGTTTAGTCAATGGATCTGCTACATTCAGGTCCATATGTACTTTACAAATCTCTATGTCTCCATTTTGAACACTTTCATGAATGGAGTTGAAGCGACGCTTGATATGCCTGGTATTCCTGTGAAACCTGGGCTCCTTGGCAAGGGCAATAGCTCCAGTGTTGTCACAGAAGAGAGTCATCGGGCCCGACGCATTGGGTATGACTCCTAGGTCGGTAATGAACTCCTTCACCCAGACTGCTTCGTGTGCTGCCTCCGAGGCTGCCATGTACTCCGCTTCACATGTAGATCTCGCCACAACGCCTTGCTTGCAACTGCACCAGCTTACTGCCCCACCATTCAAAATATACACGTATCCGGTTTGTGACTTAGAGTCATCCAGATCTGTGTCGAAGCTAGCGTCGACGTAACCCTTTACGACGAGCTCTTCGTCACCTCCATAAACGAGAAACATTTCCTTAGTCCTTTTCAGGTACTTCAGGATATTCTTGACCGTTGTCCAGTGTTCCTTGCCGGGATTACTTTGGTACCTACCTACCAAACTTACGGCAAGGTTTACATCAGGTCTGGTACACAGCATGGCATACATAATAGACCCTATGGCTGAGGCATAGGGGATGACACTCATCTCTTCTATATCTTCTGCCGTGGTCGGACATTGAGCTGAGCTCAATTTCACACCTTGCAACACAGGCAAGAACCCCTTCTTAGACTGATCCATATTGAACTTCTTCAATATCTTATCAAGGTATGTGCTTTGTGAAAGACCTATGAGGCGTCTTGATCTATCTCTATAGATCTTGATGCCTAATATATAAGCAGCTGCTCCAAGGTCCTTCATTGAAAATCTCTTATTCAAGTAGGCCTTAATGCTGTCCAAAACCACTATATCATTCCCATCAAAAGTATGTCATCTACATATAATATGAGAAATGCTACAGAGCTCCCACTCACTTTCTTGTAAACGCAAGCTTCTCCATAAGTCTGCATAAACCCAAACGCTTTGATCATCTCATCAAAGCGAATGTTCCAACTCCGAGATGCTTGCACCAGCCCATAAATCGAGCATTGGAGCTTGCACACCTTGTCAGCATTCTTAGGATCGACAAAACCTTCCGGCTGCATCATATACAATTCTTCCTTAAGGAAACCATTAAGGAATACCGTTTTGACGTCCATTTGCCATATCTCATAATCATAGAATGCGGCAATTGCTAACATGATTCGGACGGCCTTCAGCTTCGCTACAGGTGAGAAAGTCTCATCGTAGTCAACCCCTTGAACTTGTCGATAACCCTTAGCGACAAGCCGAGCTTTATAGATGGTCACATTACCATCCCCGTTTGTCTTCTTCTTAATGATCCATTTATTTTCTATGGCTCGCCAATCATCGGGCGAGTCAGTCAAAGTCCATACTTTATTTTCATACATGGATACTATCTCGGATTTCATGGCTTCCAGCCATTTGTCGGAATCCCGGCCCGCCATCGCTTCTTCATGTTCGAAGGTTCACCGTTGTCTAACAACATGATTTCCAAGACAGGGTTGTCGTACCACTCTGGTGCAGAAGGTGTCCTTGTGGACCTTCGAAGTTCAGTAGGAGCTTGATCAGAAGTATCTTGATCATCATCATTAACTTCCTCTCTAATTGGTGCAGGCACCACAGGAACATTTTCCTGAGCTGCGCTACTCTTTGCTTCAAGAGGCAGTACTTCATCAAGCTCTACTTTCCTCCCACTTACTTCTTTCGAGAGAAACTCCTTCTCTAGAAAGGATCCATTCTTGGCAACAAAGATCTTGCCTTCGGATCTGAGGTAGAAGGTACCCAATAGTTTATTTAGGGTATCCTATGAAGACGCATTTTTCCGACTTGGGTTCGAGCTTTTCAGGTTGAAGTTCTTGACATAAGCATCGCATCCCCAAACTTTTAGAAACGACAGCTTAGGTTTCTTTCCAAACCATAATTCATACGGTGTCGTCTCAACGGATTTCGACGGAGCCCTATTTAAAGTGAATGCGGCAGTCTCTAAAGCATAGCCCCAAAATGATAGCGGTAAATCTGTAAGAGACATCATAGATCGCACCATATCTAATAGAGTGCGATTACGACGTTCGGACACACCATTACGCTGAGGTGTTCCAGGCGGCGTCAGTTGTGAAACTATTCCACATTTTCTTAAGTGTGTGCCAAATTCATGACTCAAGTATTCTCCCCCACGATCTGATTGCAAGAACTTGATTTTCCTATCACGTTGATTCTCAACCTCACTCTGAAATTCCTTGAACTTTTCAAAGGTCTCAGACTTATGTTTCATTAAGTAGACATACCCATATCTACTCAAGTCATCAGTGAGGGTGAGAACATAACGATAGTCACCGCGAGCCTCAACGCTCATTGGACCGCACACATCAGTATGTATGATTTCCAATAAGTTGGTTGCTCGCTCCATTGTTCCTGAGAACGGAGTCTTGGTCATTTTACCCATGAGGCATGGTTCGCACGTGTCAAATGATTCGTAATCAAGAGACTCTAAAAGTCCATCTGCATGGAGCTTCTTCATGCGTTTGACACCTATGTGACCAAGGCGGCAGTGCCACGTGTATGTGGGACTATCATTATCTACCTTACATCTTTTGGTATTCACACTATGAATATGTGTAGCATTACGCTCGAGATTCATTAAGGATAAACCATTCACCATCGGAGCATGACCATAAAACATATCTTCATATAAATAGAACAACTATTATTCTCGGATTTAAATGAGTAGCCATCTCGTATTAAACGAGATCCTGATACAATGTTCATGCTCAAAGCTGGCACTAAATAACAATTATTGAGGTTTAAAACTAATCCCATAGGTAAATGTAGAGGTAGCGTGCCGACGGTGATCACATCGACCTTGGAACCATTCCTGACGCGCATCGTCACCTCGTCCTTCGCCAGTCTCCGCTTATTCCGCAGCTCCTGCTTTGAGTTACAAATGTGAGAAACCACACCGGTATCAAATACCCAGGAGCTACTATGAGTACTGGTAAGGTACACATCAATTACATGTATATCACATATACCTTTCGTGATGCTGGCCTTCTTGTCCGCTAAGTATTTGGGGCAGTTCCGCTTCAAGTGACCACTTCCCTTGCAATAAAAACACTCAGTCTCGGGCTTGGGTCCATTCTTTGGCTTCTTCCCGGCAGCTTGCTTACCGGGCGCGGCAACTCCCTTGCCGTACTTCTTGAAGTTCTTCTTACCCTTCCCTTTCTTGAACTTAGTGGTTTTATTCACCATCAACACTTGATGTTCCTTTTTTGACTTCTACCTCTGCTGATTTCAGCATTGCAAATACTCCAGGAGTGGTCTTTTCCATCCCCTGCATATTGAAGTTCATCACAAAGCTCTTGTATCTTGGTGGAAGCGATTGGAGGATTCTGTCAATGACCGCGTCATCCGGGAGATTAACTCCCAGCTGAGTCAAGCGGTTATGTAACCCAGACATTGTGAGTATGTGCTCACTGACAGAACTATTTTCCTCCATCTTACAGCTGAAGAACTTGTCGGAGACTTCATATCTCTCGACCCGGGCATGAGCTTGAAAAACCATTTTTAGCTCTTCGAACATCTCATATGCTCAGTGTCTCTCAAAACGCTTTTGGAGCCCCGGTTCTAAGCTGTAAAGCATGCCGCACTGAACGAGGGAGTAATCATCAGTACGAGTCTGCCAAGCGTTCATAACGTCTTGTTCTGCAGGGAGAGCAGGTGCTTCACCTAGCGGTTCTTGTAGGACATAATCTTTCTTGGCAGCTATGAGGATGATCCTCAGGTTCCGGACCCAGTCCGTATAGTTGCTGCCATCGTCTTTCAGCTTGGTTTTCTCTAGGAACGCATTGAAGTTGAGGACAACGTTGGCCATTTGATCTACAATACATGTTGTAAAGATTTTAGACTAAGTTCATGATAATTAAGTTCATCTAATCAAATTATTCAATGAACTCCCACTCAGATAGACATCCCTCCAGTCATCTAAGTATAACATGATCCGAGTTAACTAGGCCGTGTCCGATCATCACGTGAGACGGACTAGTCAAAATCGGTGAACATCTTCATGTTGATCGTATCTTCTATACGACTCATGCTCGACCTTTCGGTCTTCTGTGTTCCGAGGCCATGTCTGTACGTGCTAGGCTCGTCAAGTCAACCTAAGTGTTTGCATGTGTAAATCTGTCTTACACCCGTTGTATGTGAACGTTGGAATCTATCACACCCGATCATCACGTGGTGCCTCGAAACAACGAACTGTTGCAACGGCGCACAGTTAGGGGAAACACTTTCTTAAAATTATTATGAGGGATCATCTTATTTACTACCGTCGTTCTAAGTAAACAAGATGCAAAAACATGATAAACATCTCATGCAATCAAATAATAGTGACATGATATGGCCAATATCATATAGCTCCTGTGATCTCCATCTTGGGGCTCCATGATCATCTTGTCACCGACATGACACCATGATCTCCATCATCATGATCTCCATCATCATGTCTCCATGAAGTTGCTCGCCAACTATTACTTCTACTACTATGGCTAACACGTTTAGCAATAAAGTAAAGTAATTTACATGGCGTTTCTCAATGACACGTAGGTCATACAAAAAATAAAGACAACTCCTATGGCTCCTGCCGGTTGTCATACTCATCGACATGCAAGTCGTGATTCCTATTACAAGAACATGATCTCATACATCACATATATATCATTCATCATTCATCACAACTTTGGCGATATCACATCACAAAACACTTGCTGTAAAAACAAGTTAGATGTCCTCTAATTGTTGTTGCAAGTTTTTACGTGGCTGCAATAGGGTTCTAGCAAGAACGTTTTCTTACCTACGCCAAAACCACAACGTGAATTGCCAATTTCTATTTACCCTTCATAAGGACCCTGTTCATCGAATCCGATCCGACTAAAGTGGGAGAGACAGACACCCGCCAGCCACCTTATGCAACTAGTGCATGTCAGTCGGTGGAACCGGTCTCACGTAAGCGTACGTGTAAGGTTGGTCCGGGCCGCTTCATCCCGCGATGCCGCCGAATCAAGATAAGACTAGTAACGGCAAGAAAATTGGCAATATCGACGCCCAAAACTACTTTGTGTTCTACTCGTGCATAGTAACTACGCATAGACCTAGCTCATGATGCCACTGTTGGGGAACGTTGCAGAAAACAAAAAAAATTCCTACGTTTTCACCAAGATCCATCTGTGAGTTCATCTAGCAACGAGTGATTGGATGCATCTACATACCTTTGTAGATCGCGAGCGGAAGCGTTCAAAGAACGGGGATGAGGGAGTCGTACTCGTCATGATCCAAATCACCGGAGATCCTAGCGCCGAACGGACGGCACCTCCGCGTTCAACACATGTACGGTCAGCGTGACGTCTCCTCCTTCTTGATCTAGCAAGGGGGAAGGAGAGGTTGATGAAGATCCAGCAGCACGATGGCGTGGTGGTGGATGCAGCAGTCACCGCAGCATGGCTTCACCGAGCTTCTGCGAGAGGGAGAGGTGTAGCAGGGGAGAGGGAGGCGCCAAGGCTTGAGTTGTGGCTGCCCTCCCTCCCCCCCCCCCTTTATATAGGCCCCCTAGGGGGGTGCGCCGGCCCTAGGAGATGGGATCTCCTAGGGGGGCGGCGGCCAAGGGGGTGGAGTAACCCCCAAGGCAAGTGGAGGCGCCCCCTCCCCTAGGGTTCCCAACCCTAGGCGCATGGGGGCCCAAGGGGGGGGGGGGCGCACCAGCCCACTATGGGCTGGTTCCCCTCCCCACTTAATCCCATGGGGCCCTCCAGGATTGGTGGCCCCACCCGGTGGACCCCCGGGACCCATCCGGTGGTCCCGGTACAATACCGGTGATCCCGAAACTTTCCCGATGGCCGAAACTACACTTCCTATATATAATTCTTCACCTCCGGACCATTCCGGAACTTCTCGTGACGTCCAGGATCTCATCCGGGACTCCAAACAACTTTCGGATTACTGCATACTCATATCTATACAACCCTAGCGTCACCGAACCTTAAGTGTGTAGACCCTACGGGTTCGGGAGACAAGCAGACATGACCGAGACGACTCTCTGGTCAATAACCAACAGCGGGATCTGGATACCCATGTTGGCTCCTACATGCTCCTCGATGATCTCATCGGATGAACCATGATGTCGAGGCCTAATCAATCCCGTACTCAATTCCCTTTGTCAATCGGTACGTTACTTGCCCGAGACTCGATCGTGGGTATCTCAATACCTTGTTCAGTCTCGTTACCGGCAAGTCACTTTACTCGTACCATAATGCATGATCCCGTGATCAACCACTTGATCACATTGAGCTCATTATGATGATGCATTACCGAGTGGGCCCAGAGATACCTCTATGTCATACGGAGTGACAAATCCCAGTCTCGATTCGTGCCAACCCAATAGACACTTTCGGAGATACCTATAATGTACCTTTATAGTCACCCAGTTACGTTGTGACGTTTGGCACACCCAAGGCACTCCTACGGCATCCGGGAGTTGCACAATCTCATGGTCTAAGGAAATGATACTTGATATCTAGAAAAGCTACAGCAAACGAACTACACGATCTTTGTGCTATGCTTAGGTTTGGGTCTTGTCCATCACATCATTCTCCTGATGATGTGATCCCGTTATCAATGACATCCCCATGTCCATAGCCAGGAAACCATGACTATCTGTTGATTAACGAGCTAGTCAACTAGAGGCTCACTAGGGGACACATTGTGGTCTATGTATTCACACATGTATTACGATTTTCGGATAATACAATTATAGCATGAATAATAGACAATTATCATGAACAAGGAAATATAATAATCATTTTATTATTGCCTCTAGGGCATATTTCCAACAGGTCGGACATAGGTCCCTTGAAAATTGGCCCTAAAAGCATCCTCAAGCTCTTCCCAGCTTCCAATTGAGTTTTCTGGGAGGCTTTTCAGCCAGTGTTGTGCTGGTCCTTTCAACTTGAGGGGCAGGGATGGCGTGGAGATCATTGATACGTCTCCAACGTATCTACAATTTTTGATTGGTCCATGCTATTATATTATCTGTTTTGGATGTTTATGGGCTTTATTATACACTTTTATATTATTTTCGGGACTAACCTATTAACCTAGAGCCCAGTGCCAGTTTCTGTTTTTTCCTTGTTTTAGAGTATCGCGGAAAAGGAAAATCAAACGGAGTCCAATTAACCTGAAACTTCACGGAACTTATTTTTGGACCAGAAGAAGCCCGCGGAGTATCGGAGATGGACCAGGAGAGTCCCGGGCTGCCCACGAGGGTGGGGGCGCGCTCCCCCAGCTGGGCGCGCCCCCTGCCTCATGGAAAGCCCGGAGATCCACCGACGTACTTCTTCCTCCCATATATACCCATATACCCTAAAAACTTCGGGGAGGACAATAGATCAGGAGTTCCACCACCAGAAGCCTCCATAGCTACCGAAAACCAATCTCGACCCGTTCCGGCACCCTGCCGGAGGGGAAATCCCTCTTCGGTGGCCATCTTCATCATCCCGGCGCTCTCCATGACGAGGAGGGAGTAGTTCCTCCTCAGGGCTGAGGGTATGTACCAGTAGCTATGTGTTTGATCTCTCTCTCTCTCTAGTGTTCTTGAGGTGGTACGATCTTGATGTATCGCGAGCTTTACTATTATAGTTGGATCTTATGATGTTTCTCCCTCTCTGCTCTCTTGTAATGGATTGAGTTTTCCGTTTGAAGTTATCTTATCGGATTGAGTCATTAAGGATTTGAGAACACTTGATGTATGTCTTGCATGGGATATCCGTGGTGACAATGGGGTATTCCATTGATCGGCTTGATGTATGTTTTGGTGATCAACTTGCAGGTTCCGCCCATGAACCTATGCATAGGGGTTGGCACATGTTTTCGTCTTGACTCTCAAGTAGAAACTTTGGGGCACTCTTCGAAGTACTTTGTGTTGGTTTGAATAGATGAATCTGAGATTGTGTGATGCATATCGTATAATCATACCGCGGATACTTGAGGTGACATTGGAATATCAATGTGACATTAGGGTTTTGATTGATTTGTGTCTTAAGATGTTATTCTAGTACGAACTCTAGGGTTGTTTGTGACACTTATAGGAATAGCCCAACGGATTGATTGGAAAGAATAACTTTGAGGTGGTTTCGTACCCTACCATAATCTCTTCATTTGTTCTCCGCTATTAGTGACTTTAGAGTGACTCTTTGTTGCATGTTGAGGGATAGTTATGTGATCCAATTATGTTATTATTGTTGAGAGAACTTGCACTAGTGAAAGTATGAACCCTATGCCTTATTTCAACGCATTGCAATACCATTTGTGCTCACTTTTATCATTAGTTACCTTGCTGTCTTTATATTTTCGGATTACAAAAATAGATATCTACCATCCATATTGCACTTGTATCACCATCTCTTCGCCAAACTAGTGCACCTATACAATTTACCATTGTATTGGATGTGTTGGGGACACAAGAGACTCTTTGTTATTTGGTTGCAGGGTTTCTTGAGAGAGACCATCTTCATCCTATGCCTCCTACGGATTGATAAACCTTAGGTCATCCACTTGAGGGAAATTTGCTACTGTCCTACAAACCTCTACACTTGGAGGCCCAACAACGTCTACAAGAAGAAGGTTGTGTAGTAGACATCAAGCTCTTTTCTGGCGCCATTGCCGGGGAGGTGAGTGCTTGAAGGTATATCTTTAGATCTTGCAACCGAGTCTTTTAGTTTCTTGTTTTATCAACAGTTTAGTTTATAAAATAAAATTACAAAAAATGGAATTAAGTTTGCCTCACACGCTTCATCTTTTTAATATCTTTCGTGAGTATGATGGAAAGGAAAATTGTGCCGAAGTGTTAGAAGAAGAATGCATTAAAATGTTTGGCACTAAATCTTTGAATGATGAGCATGATTGCAATGTTGTTAGTATGAACTCCTTGAATATCCATAGTACTAATGATGATTGCATTAGTTATGATGAAAATGTCTCCTATAAACATGTCCATTTTTGTTGAGTGCATTCGGTTTGCAAGTACACACCAAATAGGGAAGATAGATATTGCAAGAGGCATAAGTACTTAGAAACTAAATGGTTGCAAGAAAGGCTAGATGTTTGTGCTGAAAATTAAAATTTTCTTGGCCATACTTGTGATCTTTGCAATGAACGTGGTCATTTAACCATCCGATGCAAATTGTTTCATGATCTAATTGTTTCCAAAAATTGTGATGACTTGATTTCTCTTGCACATCATAATGAACTTAGTTTGGTTATGGGTTAGGAAGAAGTGAAATGTATAACTAACTATCTTCCAGTATTTGCCCGTGATAAACTTCTTGGCTTTGATCTAGAGGAAATTTATATGTATTGTGCAGTGAATTGCATTGAAAACCCTTATATTTGCAATTACATAAAGAAAATAAAACAAATAGAAGATGAAGAGAATACTAATGAAAGGGAAGAGACTTCCCAATATCCTCCTATTATTTCTTATGATGAATCAGGTAACGAGGAGGAGCCTTCTATTCAACCAATCTCATTAATAAGGAGCTCCAAAAAGAGGATTGAACCCACACATGATGTGGTGAAGAAGAAGAAAAGAAAAAGGAAGAGAGGTAAAAAGATATCTCTCCCAAATAATGCTGCTCCTATTACTGTTGTGCCTCATGAAAATATAATTGTGGAAGATGATGCACTTGATGATGATCTCATTATGCCTATTGCTTGTTGTGATGATTATGATTGGGAAGATAATGATACTTCTTATGATCTTGAAAATCTTTTTGGCACTTGCTTGGAAGAATATGATAATTGCTATACTATTGGTGCTATCCATACTATTAATGATGAAAGTGATTATGCTTATGATATGAAAAGGCCCAAGCTTGGGGATGCTATGTTTGATGAAGATGATGTTTTTGAGAATATATTTGCTGCAATTAATGCTAGTCCGAAGCTTGGGGAAGCTATGTTTAATGAAGATGAAATTTGTAGTCTCCCAAGTTTTGATATGCAAATTTATTATGATGATAGCATGCCTCCTACTTATGATGATTATATTGATGAAAGTGGGTTTGGAAGAGTGTCATCTTTAGGAAGTAATGATCCCACTATTTTGGAGGATGTTGAATCTTATTATGATAATTATGAAAGTGGATTTGGAGAGGTCATGACTTTATTTAGTGATGATTCCACTATCTTGGAAGAGTTTTCAATTGATTATGATGAGAACAAAGTTGCTACTTATGATAATTATTGTGATGATACATATGCTATAAAAAGTAGTGATGATTATATTTATAAAACTTGTCATGATTATGATTACCCCTTTTCTGAACATTACTCTTTTTATGTGTAAACAATTTATAGTATTCAAGTCTCTTATGATACTCCCACTATCCCGAATTAGAAGAATTTTGCTTATGTGGAGAGTAGCAAATTTTCTATGCTTCTAGATCATGAAAAGAATGCTCTATGTTATGGTTATATTGTTGAATTCATTCATGATGCTACTGAAAATTATTATGAGGGAGGAACGTATGCTTGTATGAATTGCAATAATATCAAGTTTCCTCTCTATGTGCTTAAAGTTTTGAAGCTATGCTTGTTTTACCTTCCTATGCAGGTTGATTCTTGTTCCCACAAGTTGTTTGCTCACAAAATCCGTATGCATAGGAAGTGGGTTAGACTTAAATGTGATAGTCATATTCTTCATGATGCTATCTTTATGTTTCAATTCTTATCTTCTATGTGAGCATCATTGAAATCATCATGCCTAGCTAGGGGCATTAAATGATAGCGCTTGTTGGGAGGCAACCCAACTTTATTTTTGTTCCTTGCTTTTTGATCCTGTTTAGTAATAAATAATTTATCTAGCCTTTTTTATGATTGATTTTTTATGTTTTAATGAGTGTTTGTGCCAAGTAGAACCGTTGGGAAGACTTGGGGAAAGTCTTGTTGATCTTACTGTAAAAACAGAAACTTTAGCGCTCACGAGAATTGCTGCCACGTTTTATTGGAGAGTAATATTTAGTTAATTATTTTATAATATGATTAATAGATAAATTCCTCACGTCCAGCAATTTATTTTAGAATTTTTGGGGTTCCAGAAGTTTGCATTAGTTACAGATTACTACAGATTGTTCTGTTTTTGACAGATTCTGTTTTTCATGTGTTGTTTACTTATTTTGATGAGTCTATGGCTAGTAAAAGAGTTTATAAACCATAGAGAAGTTGGAATACAGTAGTTTTAACACCAATATAAATAAATAATGAGTTCATTACATTACATTGAAGTGGTGTTTTGCTTTCTTTCGCTAACGGAGCTCACGAGTTTTCTGTTATGTTTTGTGTTGTGAAGTTTTCAATTTTTGGGTAAAGATTAGATGGAATATGGAATAAGGAGTGGAAAGAGCCTAATCTTGGGGATGCCCAAGGCACCCCAAGGTAATATTCAAGGACAACCAAGAGCCTAAGCTTGGGGATGCCCCGGAAGGCATCCCCTCTTTCGTCTTCGTTCATCGGTAACTTTACTTGGAGCAATATTTTTATTTACCACATGGTGTGTGTTTTTCTTGGAGCGTCAATTTATTTTTTTAGGATTTGCTTGCTGTTTGAATAAAATACCAAGATATTAAATTCTTTCATGTTAGAGAGTCTTCATATAGTTGCATAATTATTTGACTACTCATTGATCTTTACTTATATCTTTCAGAGTAGTTTGTTGTTGCTCTAGTGCTTCACTTATATCTTTTTAGAGCACGGCGGTGGTTTTATTTTGAAGAAATAGATGATCTATAATGCTTCACTTATATTATTTTGAGAGTCTTTTAGAACAGCATGGTAATGTGCTTTGGTGATGAATTTAGTCCTAATATGATGGGCATCCAAGAGGGATATAATAAAAACTATCATATAATGTGCATTGAATACTATGAGAAGTTTGATACTTGATAATTGTTTTGAGATATGGAGATGGTGATATTAGAGTCATGCTAGTTGAGTAGTTGTGAATTTGAGAAATACTTGTGTTGAAGTTTGTGATTCCCGTAGCATGCATGTATGGCGAACCGTTATGTGACGAAGTGGGAGCATGACTTGTTTATTGATTGTCCTCGTTATGAGTGGCGGTCGGGGACGAGCGATGGACTTTTCCTACCAATCTATCCCCCTAGGAGCATGCGCGTAGTACTTTGTTTCAATAACTAATAGATTTTTGCAATAAGTATGTGAGTTCTTTATGACTAATGCTGAGTCCATGGATTATACGCACTCTCACCCTTCCACCATTGGTAGCCTCTCTAGTACCGCGCAACTTTCGCCGGTACTATAAACCCACCATATATCTTCCTCAAAACAGCCACCATACCTACCTATTATGGCATTTCCATAGCCATTCTGAGATATATTGCCATGCAACTTTCCACCGTTCCGTTTATTATGACACGTTTCATCATTGTCATATTGCTTTGCATGATCATGTAGTTGACATTGTATTTGTGGCAAAGCCACCATTCATAATTCTTTCATACATGTCACTCATGAGTCATTGCACATCCCGGTACACTGCCGGAGGCATTCATATAGAATCATACTTTGTTGTAGTATCGAGTTGTAATCATTGATTTTTCAAATAAATAGAAGTGTGATGATCATCATTAATAGAGCATTGTTCCAAAAAAAGGGCCAAAACAAAAGGAAGGCCCAAAAAGGCAAAAAAGGAAAGGCCAAATAAAAAAGGGACAATGCTACTATCCTTTTTTTCCACACTTGTGCTTCAAAGTAGCACCATGATCTTCATGATAGAGAGTCTCTTGTTTTGTCACTTTCATATACTAGTGGGAAATTTTCACTATAGAACTTGGCTTGTATATTCCAACAATGGGCCTCCTCAAGTGCCCTAGGTCTTCGTGAGCAAGCAAGTTGAATGCACACCCACTTAGTTTCTTTTGTTGAGCTTTCATACATTTATAGCTCTAGTGCATCCATTGCATGGCAATCCCTACTCACTCACATTGATATCTATTAATGGGCATCTCCATAGCCCGTTGATATGCCTAGTTGACATGAGACTATCTTCTCCCTTTTTATCTTCTCCATAACCACTGTTCTATTCCACCTATAGTGCTATGTCCATGGCTCACGCTCATGTATTGCGTGAAGATTGAAAAAGTTTGAGAACATCAAAAGTATGAAACAATTTCTTGGCTTGTCATCGGGGTTGTGCATGATTTAAATACTTTGTGTGGTGAAGATAGAGCATAGCCAGACTATATTATTTTGTAGGGATAGCTTTCTTTAGCCATGTTATTTTGAGAAGACATGATTGCTTAGTTAGTATGCTTCAAGTATTATTATTTTTATGTCAATATTAAACTTTTGTCTTGAATCTTATGGATCTGAACATTCATGCCAAAATGAAGAGAATTACTTAGAGAAATATGTTAGGTAGCATTCCACATCAAAAATTCTTTTTTTATCATTTACCTACTTGAGGACGAGCAGGAATTAAGCTTGGGGATGCTGATATGTCTCCAACGTATCTATAATTTTTTATTGTTCCATGCTATTATATTATCTGCTTTGGATGTTTATGGGCTTTATTATACACTTTTATATTATTTTTGGGACTAACCTATTAACCTAGAGCCGAGTGCCAGTTTCTGTTTTTTCCTTGTTTTAGAGTATCGCAGAAAAGGAAAATCAAGTGGAGTCCAATTGACCTGAAACTTCACGGAACTTATTTTTGGACCAGAAGAAGCCCACGGAGTATCGGAGATGGACTAGGAGAGTCCCGGGCTGCCCATGAGGGTGGGGGCGCCCCCCCCCCCTAGGCGCGCCCCCCTGCCTCATGGACAGCCGGGAGATCCACCGACGTACTTCTTCCTCCCATATATACCCATATACCCTAAAAACTTCAGGGAGCACAATAGATCGGGAGTTCCGCCACCAGAAGCCTTCGTAGCCACTGAAAACCAATCTAGACCCGTTCCGGCACCCTACCAGAGGGGGAATCCCTCTCCGGTGGCCATCTTCATCATCCCGACGCTCTCCATGATGAGGAGGGACTAGTTCTTCCTCGGGGCTGAGGGTATGTACTATTAGCTATGTGTTTGATCTCTCTCTCCCTCTCTTGTGTTGTTGAGGTGGTACGATCTTGATGTATCATGAGCTTTGCTATTATAGTTGGATCTTATGATGTTTCTCCCCCTCTACTCTCTTATAATGGATTGAGTTTTCCCTTTGAAGTTATCTTATGGATTGAGTCTTTAAGGATTTGAGAAGACTTGATGTATGTCTTGCGTGGGATACCCGTGGTGACAATGGGGTATTCTATTGATCCACTTGATGTATGTTTTGGTGATGAACCTGCGGGTTCTGCCCATGAACCTATGCATAGGGGTTGGCACACGTTTTCGTCTTGACTCTCCGGTAGAAACTTTGGGGCACTCTTTAAAGTACTTTGTGTTGGTTTGAATTGATGAATCTGAGATTGTGTGATGCATATCGTATAATCATACCCGCGTATACTTGAGGTGACATTGGAGTATCTAGGTGACATTAGGGTTTTGATTGATTTGTGTCTTAAGGTGTTATTCTAGTACGAACTCTAGGGCTGTTTGTGACACTTATAGGAATAGCCCAACGGATTGATTGGAAAGAATAACTTTGAGGTTTTTTTGTACCCTACCATAATCTCTTCGTTTGTTCTCCGCTATTAGTGACTTTGGAGTGACTCTTTGTTGCATGTTGAGGGATAGTTATGTGATCCAATTATGTTATTATTATTGAGAGAACTTGCACTAGTGAAAGTATGAACCCTAGGCCTTGTTTCAACGCATTGCAATACTGTTTGTGCTCACTTTTATCATTAGTTACCTTGCTGTTTTTATATTTTTCAGATTACAAAAACATATATGTACCATCCATATTGCACTTGTATCACCATCTCTTCACCGAACTAGTGCGCCTATACAATTTACCATTGTATTGGGTGTGTTGGGGACACAAGAGACTCTTTGTTATTAGAATGTCCTCGGCAGAAGCATTGTAACGATATCCTTTGCATGCATCATAATTAAGAAAAGTTGCAAAGCGCAAACTCTTGCAAGGATGATGTCCATCCTTAGAACACAAAGAAGATTTTGCTGGTGCATGCAACATAGCAGCCAGGCCTAGACTTGCTCTATGCTTAGAGGGGTTGACTAGAATCCATTCATCATTACATTCAACTTGCCAAGATCTAAACTCCTTAGTCCAATCTGGACCTCCATGACCCCAAAGATAAAAATGACACTTGAATTATGGGCAAACATGATTGCATTGGTGCAAGATGAAAAAACCAACCTCTTTGCATGAGACATGAAAAGTCGAAAACACGATCACGTAAACATGATACCTTTAGTGAAGAACAATAACCCCCGATCGCTGCCTCCAGAGCTAGGCAACATTCTCCTCAGTCAGGCAGAAATTATGCCTTGCAAAAGAGACCACCATGATGAAGTGACCAGAGCCATCATTGGGGTGAACCATGCGCCTCATGGATCGCCAGATCTCTTGTGCGAGACCCATCCCATGAGAAAAATCAAAACCAAGAGCAATGGAAGCCTGGACCGCCATCGAGATTCAACCCGAAGGGGGTAAACCAGCACGCCAAATAGAATGGGTGGGTTGGATGGTGATTTCCATGGTGGGAGGTGGAGATCACCGGAGGGTGGCGGCTAGGGTTACGGTGGGGTGGGTGGGGTGGTGTGGAGCTCCATAGGGATGTAGTCCTGACCTCTTCTTCTTCTTCTTTGAACTCTTCTTCTTCCACTTCTTCTTCTTCTTCTTCTTCTTCTTCTTCTTCTTCTTCTTCTTCTTCTTCTTCTTCTTCTTCTTCTTCTTCTTCTTCTTCTT
>NC_041392.1:101475876-101512378 GCF_002162155.2 Triticum dicoccoides
TCTTCTTCGTCTTCTTCCTCTTCTTCTTCGTCGTCTTCCTCTTCTTCTTCTTCCTCTTCTTCCTCTTCTTCTTCTTCTTCTTCTTCTTCTTCTTCTTCCTATTCTTCTTATTTTCTTCTTCTTTCCCGTTCTTCTACTTTTCTTTTCATCTTTTTCTTCCTCTTCTATTTATCTAAGCCTAAATCTAAACCTAAAAGCTCAAAACTAAACCTAAACCTAGCACTAACTAAAACTAAACACTAACCTAAAACAAAACAGGAAAAACAGAACAAAAATAGAAAAAAAACTAACCTTGCTCCGACGAGGTCGGCCGATGGGGCGGGGCGGTGCAGGAGCCGCGGGGAGGAGTCCTGAAGCGAGGCGGGGCGACGTAGGGGAGGATTCCGGCGACGGGGCACGGCGGGACGGTGCAGGGGAGGACTCCGGCGACGGGACGCAGCGGGCAGCCGCCGTGTCCTGGCTCTTGTTGGGGCCTAGCTCCTGGCGCCGCGGGGCTCGACGGCAGCGGGGCTAGCCGGGGGCGGGGGCTGGGTCCAGGGGGCGGGGTGGGCCGGTGGCGGCGACTGCGGCGGCAGTGATATGAGGGGAGAGGCGAGCGCGCGGGAGGGAGGAAGAGAGAGAGAGAGAGAGAGAGAGAGAGAGAGAGAGAGAGACGACGGCGCCGCCTGTTAAGTGGGCCTTCTTTGTCGTCTGCTAGCAGACGGCAAAGAGGGCGACAATTAAGGCTGGCGCACGTCTCCTCTTTGTCGTCCGCTAGCAGTCGGCAAAGTAGTCACCTCTTTGACGTCCGCTAGCAGACGGCAAAGAAGCTGGCCTGGCCACGCCGTGCCCTGTGGGGCCCACCTGTCTCTTTGCCGTCAGCTGGCTGACGACAAAGAAGCAGCTGACGGCAAATACCCTTTTTGACATCAGCACTTTCTTTGTCGTCTGTTTCCTCAAAGCGGACAGCAAAGAACCTCTTTGCCGTCACCTCGCAGACGGCAAAGAGTTGGCAGGCGGCAAAATGCCAGATTCCAGTAGTGACTCCGATTGCTCCCCTTACCGATGCTGAATCGTGTGAAATTAATACCGCTTTGCTGAATCTTGTCATGAAAGATCAATTTGCTAGCTTCCTAGTGAAGGTGCCACTACCCATCTAAACAACTTTGTTGATTTATGTGATATGCAAAATAAGAAAGATGTGGATAATGATATTGTTAAATTGAAGCTATTTCCGTTTTCGTTTAGAGATCATGCTAAAACTTGGTTCTCTTCTTTGCCTAAGAATAGTATTGATTCATGGAATCAGTGCAAAGATGCTTTTATCTCTAAGTATTTTCCTCCCGCTAAGATCATCGCTCTTACAAACGATATTATGAACTTTAAGCAACTTGATCATGAGCATGTTTCACATGCTTGGGAGAGGATGAAATTAATGATACGTAATTGCCCTACACATGGTTTGAATTTATGGATGATTATACAAAAAACTTATGATGGATTGAATTTTGCTTCTAGAAATCTTTTAGATTCAGCCGCGGGAGGCACTTTTATGGAAATCACTTTAGGAGAAGCTACTAATCTCCTAGATAATATTATGGTTAATTATTCTCAATGGCACACAGAAAGATCTACTAATAAAAAGGTTCATGCGATAGAAGAGATTAATGTTTTGAGTGGAAAGATGGATGAACTTATGAAATTGTGTGCTAATAAGAGTGCTTCTTCTGACCCTAATGATATGCCTTTTTCCACTTTGATTGAGAATAATAATGAGTCTATGGATGTGAATTTTGTTGGTAGAAACAATTTTGGTAACAACGTGTATAGAGGAAATTTCAATTCTAGGCCATTTCCTAGTAATTCCTCTAAGAATTATGGTAATTCCTACAACAACGCTTATGGAAATTTTAATAAGATGCCCTCTGATTTTGAGACTAGTGTAAAAGAATTTATGAATTCGCAAAAGAATTTCAATGCTTTGCTTGATGAAAATTTGCTTAAGATTGATGAGTTGGCTAGGAATGTGGATAGAATTTCTCTTGATGTTGATTCTTTGGAACTTAGATCTATTCCATGTAAGCATGATATCAATGAGTCTCTCAAAGCCATGAGAATTTTCATTGATGAGTGCAAAGAAAGAACCGCTAGGGTGCGTGCTAAAAAAGATTGCTTTGTGAAGGTGTGTACTTCTAGTTTTCATGATAATAATGATGAAGATCTAAAAGTGATTGGTCTGTCTCCTATTAAATCTTTGTTTGGCAATATGAATCTTAATAAAGATGGGACTGGAGATGAGTCAACTTTAGTTAGAAGGCATCCCAATGGTTTGGAGTTTTTAGATCGTGACGCAAAAATTTGTAAAAGTGGGATGAAGAGGTCAAAACTTTACATAGCAATGAACCCACTATTTTGGATTTCAAGGAATTCAATTATGATAATTGTTCTTTGGTAGATTGTATTTCCTTGTTGCAATCCGTGCTAAACTCTCCGCATGCTTATGATCAAAACAAAGCTTTTACTAAACACATCGTTGATGCTTTAATCCAATATTATGAAGAAAAGCTTGAATTAGAAGTTTCTATCCCTAGAAAACTTTATGATGAGTGGGAACCTACTATTAAAATTAAGATTAAAGATCATGAATGCTATGCTTTATGTGATTTGGGTGCTAGTGTTTCCACGATTCCAAAAACTTTGTGTGATGTGTTACGCTTCCGTGAATTTGATTATTGTTCTTTAAATTTGCATCTTGCGGATTCCACCATTAAGAAACATATGGGAAGTATTAAGGATGTTCTTATTGTTGCAAATAGGAATTATGTGCCCGTAGATTTCATTGTTCTTGGTATAGATTGCAATCCTACATGTCCTATTATTCTTGGTAGACCTTTCCTTAGAACAATTGGTGCAATTATTGACACGAAAGAAGGAAATATTAGATTCCAATTTCCGTTAAGGAAAGGCATGGAACACTTTACTAGAAAGAAAATTAAATTACCTTATGAATCTATGATGAGAGCCACATATGGATTGCATACCAAAGATAACAATACCTAGATCTATTCTTGCTTTTATGTATAGCTAGGGGCGTTAAATGATAGCGCTTGTTGGGAGGCAACCCAATTTTATTTTTGTTCCTTGCTTTTTGTTCCTATTTAGTAATAAATAAATCATCTATCCTCTGTTATGATTGTGTTTTTTATGTTTTAATTAGTGTTTGTGCCAAGTAAAGCCTTTATGATATTCTTGGATGACTATTATTTGATCTTGCTGAAGAAAAACAGAAAGTATGCGCTGACGAGAATAATTTTCATTTTTAACGAGAGAGCGATAAAATACTGATTCCAACTGTAGTAGATCAATATACAAATTATTTAGGATGTCCTAATTTCTCAGGAGTTTTGGAGTTACAGAAGTATTCTAAACCTACAGATTACTACAGACTGTTCTGTTTTTGACAGATTCAGTTTTTCGTGTGTTGTTTGCTTATTTTGATGAATCTATGGCTAGTATCAGGGGGTATGAACCATAGAGAAGTTGGAATACAGTAGGTTTAACACCAATATAAATAAATAATGAGTCTATTACAGTACCTTAAGGTGGTGATTTGTTTTCTTATACTAACGGAGCTCATGAGATTTTCTGTTGAGTTTTGTGTTGTGAAGTTTTCAAGTTTTTGGGTAAAGATTTGATGGGTTTCGGAACAAGGAGTGGCAAGAGCCTAAGCTTGGGGATGACAAAGCAACCCCCAGGTAAAATTAAAGGACAACCAAAAGCCTAATCTTGGCGATGCTCCGAAAGGCATCCCCTCTTTTGTCTTCATCTATCGGTAACTTTACTTGAGGCTATATTTTTATTTACCACATGATATGTGTTTTGATTGGAGCGTCTTGTATGATTTGAGTATTTTGTTTTTAGTTTAACACAATCATACTTGCTGTACACACCTTTTGGGAGAGACACACATGAATCATAATTTATTAGAATACTCTATGTGCTTCACTTATATCTTTTGAGCTAGATAATTTTGCTCTAGTGCTTCACTTATACCTTTTTAGAGCACGGTGGTGGTTTTATTTTATAGAAATTATTGATCTCTCATGCTTCTCTTATATTATTTTGAGTGTCTTTTAGAACAGCATGGTAATTTGCTTTTGTTATGAAATTAGTCCTAATATGATAGGCATCCAAGATGGGTATAATAAAAACTTTCATATAGAGTGCATTAAATGTTATGAGAAGTTTGATTCTTGATAGTTGTTTTGAGATATAAAGGTGGTAATATTAGAGTTGTTATAGTTGAGTAATTATGGAATTGAGAAATATTTGTGTTGAAGTTGGCAAGTCCCGTAGCATGCACGTATGGTAAAAGTTGTGTGACAAATTTGAAGCATGGGGTGTTCTTTGATTGCTTTCCTTATGAGTGGTGGTCAGGGACGAGTGATGGTATTTTCCTACAAATCTATCCCCTTAGGAGCATGCGCGTAGTGCTTGGTTTTGATGAATTGTAGATTTTTTCAATAAGTATGTGAGTTCTTTATGACTAATGATGAGTCCATGGATTATACGCACTCTCACCCTTCCATCATTGCTAGCCTCTTCGGTACTGTGCATTGCCCTTTCTCACCTCGAGAGTTGGTGCAAACTTCGCCGGTGCATCCAAACCCCATGATACGATAAGCTCAAACACACATAAACCTCCTTATATCTTCCTTAAAACAGCCACCATACCTACCTATTATGGCATTTCCATAGCCATTCCGAGATATATTGCCATGCAACTTTCCACCGTTCCTTTTATTATGACATACTCCATCATTGTCATATTGACTTGCATAATCATGTAGTTGATATCATATTTGTGGAAAAGCCACCTTCATAATTCATTCATACATGTCACTCTTGATTCATTGCATATCCCGGTACACCGTCGGAGGCATTCACATAGAGTCATATTTTGTTCTAAGTATCAAGTTGTAATTCTTGAGTTGTAAGTAACTAAAAGTGTGATGATTTTCATTATTAGAGCATTGTCCCATGTGAGGAAAGTTGTTCGAAAAAAACGAGAGAAAGGCCATAAAAAAGAGGCCCAAAAAAAGAGAGAGAAAAATAGAGAAGGGGCAATGTTACTATCCTTTTTCCACACATGTGCTTCAAAGTAGCACCATGATCTTCATGATAGAAAGTCTCTTATGTTGTCACTTTCATACACTAGTGGGAATTTTTCATTATAGAACTTGGCTTGTATATTCCAACAATGGGCTTCCTCAAAATGCCCTAGGTCTTCGTGAGCAAGCAAGTTGGATGGACACTCACTTAGTTTGTTTTGTTGAGCTTTCATGTATTTATAGTTCTAGTGCATCCGTTGCATGGCAATCCCTACTCTTTGCATTGACATCAATTGATGGGCATCTCCATAGCCCATTGATTAGTTGTGGCAATGTGAGACTTTGTTCCTTTTGTCTTCTCACACAACCTCCATCATCATATTCTATTCCGCCCATAGTGCTATATCCATGCCTCGCGCTCATATATTGCGTGAAAGTTGAAAAAGTTTGAAAAGACTAAAGTATGAAACAATTGCTTAGCTTGTCATTGGGGTTGTGCATGATGGGAGCATTTTGTGTGACGAAAATGAAGCATGGCCAAACTATATGATTTTGTAGGGATAAGCTTTCTTTGGCTATGTTATTTTGATAAGACATGATTGCTTGCACTACTAGGGAAAACCCTAGCAGTAGCGCTGGTTTTGTGCTCACTAGTAGCGTGGGTAGGCGCGCTACTAATAAGGCGCTACAGCTATTGCCTAGCAGTAACGCATGCCGCACGCGCTACTGCTAGGACAAATAGCTGCAGCGCTTGTTCACTCCCACACTGCTGCTAATGTAACTACTGGCAGCGTGTTTTCTTTCCATCGCTACTAGTATTGTTTTTTTATTTTTAGTGTATTTATGCGCCATCGTACAAATATTGGTACAATACCAGGTATGAGGTTTACATCATTATGTCCATAACAGTGTGTCAAATGAAGGTGGATTAGGTTCAAGTGGAGGCAATATGTGGTGCATGTCAAAAGTATACTACTAATCCAAACTTGATCTAGTTTGGACTAGTAGTACTTTCGATGTGCACCACATGTTGCCTCCACTTGAATCTAATCCGCCAGCACAAGCTATTTAATCATCACCATAATCATTAGCACCAACAATATTTATTTAATCACCACTAACACTAGCTAATAATAATCATCAGTCATTACCACCAACACTAGCTATTTTATCATCATAGTAATAGTGTAGCACATCATCATCCTCAAACTCATTTCTAGCTAATCACTCCTGCTGCTCTCTCTTAGGTAAAACAACATAAAACATGTGTAGCTCTCCTCCTTGATCAAGTTGGAGCATGCAGATAAACATGTCTCCTAATTTTGGGTAGCACAACTGTTTGCTGCCCCCTAGTACTTGTCTGCGCTCCCCCATCACATATCTGGTCCAGTCTTGCACTATTAAGCATTCATCGCTGATCTTGAATGCACTAAAGTAACATGTAGGATATCTTGGCCGTAAGCTAATAATACTCATGGTACCTTTAGTCTCGATCCCATAAGGCACAACATTCATCGGGAGTCCCTGTTGAAGAACATCGTATGGTCACATACTTAGCAATGAAGTTTAGCTTCACAAATAATGTATGGAAAAGATGCACTGAGGACAAATAGTAAAATTCTTACCATCCTTCCTAAATAGATGTGACCGTAGTTCATGACGAACACTATTGGTCGCACGTTTTCAGTACTAAGATTTCTAAGTCCAGGAAGAAAATTTGTCTTGACGGTATCAAGATCCTCAAGCCATGAAACATAATGACTTAGCTCCTCGCAGTTTAGTTCAGCCCCGGGACAGTAGTAGGTCCTGTCTACCAAGCGCTGGACATGTTTTCTTGCACCGAAATAAGCTGACAATACAAATTAGTTGTCAACTATTTTTGAATAAACAATATCAAAGACATAAATATGGTTGAGAAACTTACATTTTGGTGTAACTGGAGGCGTCTGCACATCGACCCAGATGTCGGTATTACCTTCAATATCATCTTCCGGACGAATATCAAAGGTGATAACCATATCAGGCTGAAATGCATAAGTCTTGCATAGTGCTCGCCATGTTTTGCATCCAAAATAGGTGTAGTCGTCTGAATTGTATAATTTTGCGTGGAAAATATAACCATGCTCGGTCTTCAAATAAACTTTCTTTACCTCCATAGTATGACTGAAACCTATCTTGTCCAATACAAAAACTCTTGCATGGCAGGGGATACGCTAGTAGAATAGTAAAAAAAATAAGTTGAAGCAAATGAAGCAGATGTCATGCTTAATTACGAAAAAAGACTTGTCGTTGTGACTTACTGTATCCACTTCGAAGTTCTCGTCCAGCTTGATGCTAAAGCGCCTATCATCATCTAGGAAGATTCCGTCGCACAGGCCGCGCTCGTCTTCGCAGTATTTGCAAATACCGAAATCCTTTTTGTCGTCAGACATTTCCTATGTTCATAGTTAAAACATTAATTGAAAATCGATAGAAGACAACTACCAGGATACTCAACACACAAATCCGGGGCACTCGATATTTCCTACATATTCTGGCAAAAGTCATGCCAAAATTCACGGAAAAATCTGGCATGACCTTTGCTAAAATAGGATATATCGAGCGCCTGAAATTTGCCGGAACGGAAATGAATCAACACTCTGGCAAAACATAGGCCACTCGGAGGTGTAACCTGCAAACATGACCGGCCACTTGGATATTGAGCAACACAAGATATACATTTCAAAATATCTTATAAGACTCAAATTAGCATGCATTCAATAAGCAAAAGTAAATCATCTCATGCGTCCGTACATCGTCGAATATTATCACTAATACATCCCGAATAGTGTCATACATATAACATCACTAGTACAACTAAAACCCTAGCACACGACGGGTATCGGCACGGGTGGTCGACACCCACAGAGAAGGAACCATCACGGGATCATAGCTCCAGTGAGATCCCTGGAGAACCTGCCAGGTATTGGAGAACCTATGCTCCAACGCAGACAAGTAGCGACGGACGTGCGCGTCCTCCTCACTGACACGGTGGCGCACCACCTCCGCGGAGTCCTCGAGCCTCTGGACCATCACTGGCCCACGCGACCGCCACCAAAGAAGGTTCGGGTCAACGACAGGCTGGCTCCTCACCAACCTGCGCCCCCGGTAAGTAGCGCCTCCCATTACCACCCCGGCGGAGCCCAGTCCCGGACATGGCCCATCTGGTCAAGCAAGTGTCGTCCTCCTCCGACTCGACGACGAGGATGCGGGATAGGCATCGTCCACGTCGATGCGGGAAAATTGCTTTAACTAAAAAAATAGCAACAAGTTCTTACTAACTAGTTCTATTAATTCAACTAGTTCTTACTAAAAATAAACTTACCATAAATAAAAATATTCTAGTACCTAATTAGTACCTAGTTCTTACTAACTAATTAGTACCTAAGAACTACTGCCCTAATTACCATCTAATTTGATGAACCTATAGGGGTGGAAAGTGGTAGCGGATATTCCAATTATCCAACTATAAAGTGAAATAAGTGGTCAAATTTTACTCGTTTTATGATCATCTTAGAAATTTGATTCATTTCCACCCTTACATGAACCCTAACTCATTTGAGCCGCATCCGCATCCGATTCGTTTCCACCCTAACTAATTTGATGGAGGTAGAAACCCTAGGCAAAGCTAGGGGAGAGGGAGGAGCAGGCGTGCTCACCTCGGGTGCCTACGATGAGGGAGGGGCAGGCGGCGTCGAGGTCGTGGTCGGGGCTCCGGGGCGGCGTTGAGGTCGGGGGGGGCGGGGGCGGCGTCCGGGGTGGCGTTGAGGTCGGGGGCGGGGCCGACGTTGAATCTGGGGTCGGGAGCGGCATGGGGAGAGCGCGCGGCGGCCGAGGGGCGACGGCGGCGGCGAGAGTGGAGTTGATTTGGGGGATGAAGTGGCTGTGGGGAAGGACGAACCGCGTGGTTAAGTCAGAAGTACCAGTAGCGCATTCCAGAAAGGGCGCTGCTGCTACGTTAGCTACAGCGCGTTCTGGAATACACGCTGCAGCTACAGTGATTAGGAGTAGCGCTGGGCCATTATACACGCTACTGCTAGGTTGGGCTAGCCATGTGCGCCCAGTTCAAACGTAGCAGCAGCGCTTTTCACTAGTACGCGCTACTGCTAAAGTCATAGCAGTAGCGCAGTTTATTTACGCGCGCTGCTCCTAAGTAGCAGCAGCACTTGATTTTGTACAGCGCTACTGGTAAAATTCTGTGTATAGGCTTTTCCCTACTAGTGTTGGTTAGCATGCTTGAAGTATTATTATTTTTATGTCAATATTAAACTTCTATCTAGAATCTTTCGGATCTAAAAATTCATGCTGCAATAAAGAGAAATACATTGAAAATTATATTAGGTAGCATTCCACATCAAAAATTCTGTTTTTATCATTTACCTACTCGAGGACGAGCCGGAATTAAGCTTGGGGATGCTTGGTACATCTCCAACGTATCTATAATTTTTGATTGTTCCATACTATTATATTATCTATTTTGGATGTTTATGGGCTTTATTATGCACTTCTATATTATTTTTGGGACTAACCGATTAACTGAAAGCCAGTGCAAATTGTTGTTTTTTTGCCTATTTTAGTGTTTTGCAGAAAAGGAATATCAAACGGAATCCAAACGGAATGAAACCTTCGCGAGGATCTTTTTTGGAACAAACGCAATCCAAGAGACTTGGAGTAGACTTCAAGGAAGCAGGGAGGCGGCCACGAGGTAGGGCGGCGCGCCCCTACCCTCGTGGGCCCCTCGCAGCTCCACCAACCTACTTCTTTCGCCTATATATATACTCTCATACCCTCAAAACATCAAGGGGAGCCATGAAATCACTTTTCCACCGCCGCAACCTTCTGTACCCGTGAGATCCCAACTGGGGACCTTTTTCGGCGATCTGTCGGAGGGGGATTCGATCACAAAGGGCTTTTACATCAACACCATAGCCTCTCCGATGATGTGTGAGTAATTTACCATAGACCTTCGGGTCCATAGTTATTAGCTAGATGGCTTCTTCTCTCTCTTTGGATCTCAATACAAAGTTCTCCTAGATGTTCTTGGAGATCTATTCGATGTAATTCTTTTTGCGGTGTGTTTGCCAGGATCCGATGAATTGTGGGTTTATGATTAAGATTATCTATGAACAATATTTGATTCTTCTCTGAATTCTTAGATGCATGATTTGATATCTTTGCAAGTCTATTTGATTTATCAGTTTGGCTGGACTACTAGATTGATCTTTCTTGCAATGGGAGAAGTGCTTAGCTTTGGGTTCAATCTTGCAGTGTCCTTCCCCAATGACAGTAGGGGCAGCAAGGCACGTATTGTATTGTTGCCATTGAGGATAAAAAGATGGGGTTTATATCATATTTCTTGAGTTTATCCCTCTACATCATCTCATCTTGCCTAATGTGCTACTCTGTTCTCTTGAACTTAACACACTAGATGCATGCTGGATAGCGATCGATGTGTGGAGTAATAGTAGTAGATGCAGAACCGGTTCGGTCTACTTGACACAGACGTGATGCCTATGTTCATGATCATGCCTAGATATCATCATAACTATGCGCTTTTCTATCAATTACTCGGCAGTAATTTCTTCACCCACAGTAATATATGCTATCTTGAGAGAAGCCACTAGTGAAACCTATGGCCCCCTGGTCTACTTTAAATCATATAAGTTTCCGGTCTACAATCCTAGTTTACTATTTATTTTGCAATCTTTACTTTTCAATCTATACAACAAAAATACCAAAAATATTTATCTTATTATCTCTATCAGATCTCACTTTCATAAGTGATCGTGAATGGATTGACAACCCCTTTATCGCGTTGGTTGTGAGGTTCTTGTTTGTTTGTGCAGGTACTAGGTGACTTGCGTGTGGTCTCCTACTGGATTGATACCTTGGTTCTAAAAAACTAAGGGAAATACTTATTCTACTTTAATGCATCACTCTTTCCTCTTCAATGGAAAACCATAGTGCAAGTGGGAGACTGAAGGAAATATGCCCTTGAGGCAATAATAAAGTTATTAATTATATTTCCTTATATCATGGATAATGTTTATTATTCATGCTAGAATTGTATTAACCGGAAACTTAGTACATGTGTGAATACATAGACAAACAGAGTGTCCCTAGTATGCCTCTACTTGACTAGCTCGTTAATCAAATATGGTTAGGTTTCCTAGCCATGGATATGTGTTGTCATTTAATGAACGGGATCACATAATTAGAAAATGATGTGATGGACTAGACCCATCCGCTAGCTTAGCACTATGATCGTTTAGTTTATTGCTATTGCTTTCTTCATAATATATACATGTTCCTATGACTATGAGATTATGCAACTCCCGAATACCGGAGGAACACCTTGTGTGCTATCAAACATCACAACGTAACTGGGTGACTATAAAGATGCTCTACATGTGTCTCCGATGGTTTTTGTTGAGTTGGCATAGATCAATGTTAGGATTTGTCACTACGTGTATCGGAGATGTATTTCTGGGCCCTCTCGATAATGCACATCACTATGAGCCTTGCAAGCAATGTGAATAATGAGTTAGTCACGGGATGATGCATTACGGAACGAGTAAAGAAACTTGCGGTGACGAGATTGAACTAGGTACGATGATACCGACGATCGAATCTCGGGCAAGTAGCATACTGATGATAAAGGGAACAACGTATGTTGTTGTGCGGTTTGACCGATAAAGATCTTCGTAGAATATGTAGGAACCAATATGAGCATCCAGGTTCCGCTATTGGTTATTGACCGGAGATATGTTTCGGTCATGTCTAAATAGTTCTTGAACCCGTAGGGTCCGCACGCTTAACGTTCGATGACGATATGTATTATGAGTTATGTGATTTGATGTATCGAAGGTTGTTCGGAGTCCCGGATGAGATCACGGACATGAGGAGGAGTCTCGAAATGTTCGAGACATAAAGATTGATATATTGGAAGGTTATATTCGGTCACCGGAATGGTTTCGAAGTGTATCCGGTATTTTTTGGAGTACCGGGAGGTTACCGGAAACCCCCGGGGGATTAATGGGCCACAATGGGCCTTAGTCGAGAAGAGAGAGGGCTGGCCAGAGGTGGCGCCCCCCTTGCCCAGTCTGAATTGGACAAGGGGAAGGGGCCGCCCCCCCTCCCCCCCTCCTTCCTTCTCTTCTCTCCTCTTTCCCTTCTTCTCCTTCTTGGACTAGGAACGGGGAAACCTACTCCTACTGGGAGTAGGATTCCTCCCCCCTTGGCGCGCCCCTTGTGGCCGGCCGGCCTCCTCCTCCCCTCCTTTATATACGGGGGAGGGGGTGAGGGAGTCCTGGATTAGGGGGTGTCCGGATGGCCGGACTATACCTTCAGCCGGACTCCTGGACTATGAAGATACAAGATTGAAGACTTCGTCCCGTGTCCGGAAGGAACTTTCCTTGGCGTGGAAGGCAAGCTTGGCGATACGGATATACAGATCTCCTACCATTGTAACCGACTTTGTGTAACCCTAACCCTCTCCGGTGTCTATATAAACTGGAGGGTTTTAGTCCGTAGGACAACATACAGAACAACAATCATACCATAGGCTAGCTTCTAGGGTTTAGCCTCTCCGATCTCGTGGTAGATCTACTCTTGTACTACCCATATCATCAATATTAATCAAGCAGGACGTACGGTTTTACCTCCATCGAGAGGGCCCGAACCTGGGTAAAACCTCGCGTCCCTTGCCTCCTGTTACCATCCGGCCTAGATGCACAGTTCGGGACCCCCTACCCGAGATCCGCCGGTTTTGACACCGATATTGGTGCTTTCATTGAGAGTTCCTCTGTGTCGTCGCCGTCAGGCTTGATGGCTCCCATGATCATCAATGGCGATGCAGTCCAGGGTGAGACCTTCCTCCCCGGACAGATCTTCGTCCTCGGTGGCTTCGCACTGCGGGCCAATTCACTTGGCCATCTGGAGCAGATCGAAAGCTATGCCCCTGGCCGTCAGGTCAGATTTGGAAGCTTAAACTACACGGTTGACATCCGCGGGGACTTGATCTTCGACGGATTCGAGCCACTGCCGAGCGCGCCGCACTGTCACGACGAGCATGATCTAGCTCTGCCGCCGAACAGTACCCTGGAGGCCGCACCCGCATCGGCTTCGACCCTTAATTCGGAGCCAACTGCGCCGACTGAGGATGGGTGGTTGGACGCCGCCTCGGAGGCTGCGATCCCAACGACAATCGAGCCAAACACCAGCCCCGCACTCTGCGAGACTCGTGACTCCAAGGAGCCGGACTCCTCTCCGGACTCCGAACCCTCCGCGCCCCTGCCGATCGAATCCGATTGGGCGCCGATCATGGAGTTTACTGCCACGGACATCTTTCAGCACTCGCCTTTAAGTGATATTCTGAAGACACTGAAGTCTCTCTCTTTACCAGGAGAGCCCTGGCCGGACTACGGTCAGCGAGATTGGGATACAGACGATGAACAAATCCAAAGCCCACCCACCACCCACTTTGTAGCCACTGTCGACGATCTAACCGACATGCTCGACTTCGACTCCGAAGACATCGACGGTATGGACGCCGATGAAGGAGACGATGAAGAACCAGCGCCTATTGGGCCCTGGAACGCCACCTCGTCATATGACGTACACATGGTGGACGCACCAAAAGATGACGACGAGGAGCGGAAGGACGCAACGAAGGCTTGTTCCCTCGAAAAGCAGTCAAAGCGGCGACGCAAGCGCCGCCCCAAATCCCACCTCGACAGAAATAGCGATCACACAGACCCAGCGCTGGAGCAGGGCGAACCACTTCTGGACAACGGCAATCCGGATAATCAAACCGAACAAACAAATCCTATCAAGGATAATGGTCCGGACGACATAACGCCGGACAGGCACCCGGAGCAGCAGAATGCCTGTAAAAGGCTTGTTGCCACCGCGAGGAGTCTTAAAAAGCAGAAGCAAAGGCTCAAGGCCGCGCAAGACACACTCAAATCAGATGGAGTCAACACTGTAGCAAGGTACAGCGACAATCGCCCCTCCAAGAGCTACCCAAAGCGGAAGCTGCTACCCGAATTCGATGAGGAGGCCTCAGACCCCCCACAACCAAATATCAAAGCAGCCACCTGGTCAGATAGACGACCCCTCTACCAACACAGAGCGGCATACAACGCCGCTCACAATACAATACGTGAGCCATGCGAGGGCTCGCACCCAAAGGACGGCGCAACAAGATCCATCTATGGACCACGCAAGCGCGCCCCAGCATACAATGCAACACAACAAACATCCGAACAACGCGGTACACCCAGCTACAGGGGTGCCGTACACCCCCTATGTTTTACCGATGAGGTGCTGGACCATGAATTTCCAGAGGGATTCAAGCCTGTAAACATAGAGGCATACGACGGAACAACAGACCATGGGGTCTGGATTGAGGACTACATCCTTCATATCCATATGGCTCGAGGAGATGATCTCCACGCCATCAAGTACTTACCCCTCAAGCTCAAAGGGCCAGCTCGTCACTGGCTCAAAGGCCTCCCGAAAGCTCCATTGGAAGTTGGGAAGAGCTCGAAGATGACTTTCAGGAAAAATTTCAAGGGACTTATGTCCGACCTCCGGATGCGGATGATTTGAGTCATATAAATCAACAGCCCGGAGAGTCAGCCCGAAAGCTTTGGAACAGGTTTCTTATTAAAAAGAACCAGATTGTCGACTGTCCGGACGCTCAAGCCTTGGCAGCTTTCAAGCATAGCGTCTGAGACGAATGGCTCGCTAGACACCTCGGCCAAAATAAGCCGAAAACGATGGCCGCATTAACAAACCTCATGACCCGCTTTTTCGCGGGTGAGGACAGCTGGCTAGCCAGATGCAGCACCAGCGACCCCAGTACATCTGAAGTTAGAGATGGAAACGGGAAATCACGGCGCAACAGCAATAACAAACGCCGGAATAAAGAAGACAACACGAAGGACACGACAGTAAATGCCGGATTCAAAAGCTCTCGGCCAGGTCAAAAGCCGCCCCCCTAAAGGCACCAGGGATGAACTGTCCAGCCTCAACAAAATTCTGGACCAAGTATGTCAGATCCATAGTACCCCTGGTAAACCTGCTAATCATACCCACAGAGAATGTTGGGTCATCAAGCAGTCCGGCAAGCTCAACGCCGTACACAAGGGGGAGGATACACCAAGTGAAGACGAGGACGAGCCCCCCAAGCAAGACACGGGGGAACAAAAGAAATTTCCACCAAAAGTCAAAACAGTAAACGTGTTACACGTGATCAAGGGAAAAAACAACGCGGCACTCCCAGGAAAATATACCCAAGTGCCTGTCACCGCGAAGTCCTGCCACTGGTCGTCTCAACCGATCACTTTCGACCATCGCGATTACTCAGCAAGTATCCGACATGCAGGATGGGCTGCCCTGGTATTAGACCCAGTAATTGGCGGATATCATTTCACACGAGTCTTGATGGACGGCGGCAGTAGCCTAAACCTAATATATCAGGATACAATCCGCGGGATGGGGTTAGACCCAACACAAATTCACCATAGAAATACTACCTTTAAAGGAGTAACGCCAGGCCCAGGGGCTCGTTGTACGGGATCCCTCCTACTACAAGTTATATTCGGCTCCCCCGATAACTTCCGTCGCGAGCATTTAACTTTCTACATCGCTCCATTTCAAAGTGGCTATCAAGCACTACTCGGACGAGAAGCTTTCGCTCGCTTTAATGCAATACCACACTACGCCTCCCTCACACTCAAGATGCCCGGTCCATGTGGCATCATTACAGTGCACGGAAATATCAAGCGATCTCTGCGCGCCGAAGAGAGTGAGGCTGCCTTGGCAGCCGCACACTAAAGGCGCCCGGACCAGCGAAAGCATCCAATAGGTCGTCAAGACCTCAGACACAACTAATCGAGTCTGGCACTGCTACTTATACCGAATAAATGGTCACACCCCTATTTGTCAATACAAGGGGCTCAACATGCGCAGACAAGTGGCAATTTCTTCTCATCTTGAATTACACATGGTTTCTTTAACAAACTATCTTTTTGCACGACAACTTTTTCACCTAAATTCCTCTCTTTTACAGACAATCGTCGTGCTACACCCGTCCAAGATATGGCACAACGAAGACACAGGCGCAGACGTGCAGCAGGGACCCGCTCCAAGGATTCTTTTTAGATTAAGACCCTGCGTAAACCTTTTTATTGTCTCTTGTTGATACATATCCACCATTGAGAAGGATGCTGACGTCTTGGCATGTGGCCACGCCAGAACAATGCACGTACCTGGACACAAGGGGCTTCTTACAAAGGCCATTATTTAGGCCCGGTTTATACCACAAAGACCGAATACCTTAGGGAGTGTTTGGTGTCGCGAGTTTGGCCCTATATGCATCAGCTCCGAATCATTGTCTTTGGTCAAATGTTGGGTTTGCCTGGCTCCTGCGTTTTGGTGCCTTACGTTCCGCTTTACCGGCTAAGGTAGCACCAGGAGAACTACTGCGATTGTGCCCTGGTTCACCCGGATGAGCACCTCAGTAGAGAAAGCCGAAAACTGATGTCATGATATAGCGTGAGACTGGTCAACCACTCGATGACCTGTGGGAATGTTACAATTCCTCCGCCTTAACGAAGGGCCGTTTTCTGGCCAGGCATGTATGCACCCCGAGAACGGGAGAGTGCGGAGCCACCAGGGGCTATCTAGTAGCCCCACTGTCAAACTCCTATGGCTAAGTGAAAGTGCTAAAGCATTATAGTCCGGTTGCCTCGCTCGCTCCTCTATCACCTCCTTAATAGGACCACGACGTTGGGTTAAGTGTGAACGCGTGTTTTTGCGAGCACCTCCGCATTATATGCGTGGGGGTGAACCCGACGACTGCAATCTTTCAGGTTATACACATGTATACATAAACGGCCGCCCAGGAGGCATCGTATTACTTTCAGGCAAAAGTATAAAAATAGCCTTATGAAAATTTATAAAAGCATTTCACTTACGATGAAATTACATATCACTCAAACATAATATTTTTTGAGCACTGGGTCTCTATCAAACGAGCACCTTCAAGAACTTCTTCAAAGTAGTGCTCAGCAGCCCTTCGACCTATGGCCGAATCCTGCGCTGCAACAGTGGTAGCATCCATCTCCGCCTAGTATGCTTTAACACGGGCAAAGGCCATCCGTGCGCCCTCTATGCACGCTGACCTCTTCATCGCATTAATGCGCGGCACCACGTCAAGGAACTGCTGCACCAAGCTGAAATAGTTGTTCGGTTTTGACCTTTCCGGCCATAGTTGATCCACAACAGACCTCATGGAGAGTCCGGACAACCTATTTAGTTCGGCACATTAGGCTAATTGGTTAGTCAATGAAAGTGGACGCTCGGGAGAATGAAATTGTCTCCAAAACAGCTGGTCTACTTCACGGTCCGTCTGACCCTGGAAGTACTTGGCCGCATCGGTAGCGCTCGCCGCCAAATCCATATACACATCCTCCGAACTCCACAGCCGATCCAAAGGGGCATACCGTGGATCTCCGAACTTCCTCCGTAACATAAAGGATTTCCCAGCTACAATATCCCCGGCTTCCCGCAGCTCCTCCTTCTCTGCCCTCATAGCAGAGCGGAGGTCTTTTTTCGTCGCAGTAGCCTTCTCAAGGTCCGATGCCTTCGCTTGGTTTTCCTTTTCAAGAACCCGGCAATGGTCGGCGGCGGCTTTTAATTCTATGGCCATCTGCCATCTTGTCTCGGCTCTCGCCATGCGCAGCCTTCTCGGCTCGCAACTCTTCGGCCGCCTTCAAAGCAGCCACATTACCCAACCTCGCTTGTTCCTTGGCTCGGGCAAGTTCTGCCCGCAAGGCTTCAACAGTGGCAGCTCTATCTGCAGTCACAACATATTAAAGATATTGGCATCATGCTGCTCTTCCTATGTGGCGTTTACCAGATAATGACACTTACCCTGTGCCTCATCAAGCCTTTTGTTAACAAGCTCGATGTCGGCGTCTGCCGCATCCAACTTCCGTTCTAAATGGGCAAACTCGCTAGTCCGGCTAGCCACCGGAGCTTCCATCACCTGCACATAGAGGTAGTATGGTTATTACCTGGGAATATGATCCTCTATTCATCGTCGTTTCCGACGACAACCAGAGTCTCAGGGGCTACTATCTCCACAGGGCACACCTAGCATGTGCAGGACTACCATACATTCTTTTACGTACCTCAAATCCTGTCAGTAGACTTATAAAAGCTTCATGCAATCCACTTTCGATGGACGATATTCTCTCCATCACCGTATTCATCAGCACACGGTGTTCATCTGAGATGGCCGCTCGCCCCACCAACTCCCTCAGAACATTCGATCGCACACTAGACGGTGTCAGACTCTTTTGTTTGCTCTCTTCGGGAGCCAGACACTGGGAGCTTCGGGGGTCAATGGGATTATCTTCCGGCCTCACCGGACTCGGAGAGGCCCTCCGCGACGACACTTCAGGGTCGCCCGCTTCCGGAGCGGAGGAGTTCGGAGGAGGCGTTTCGCTCTTCATCATCTCTGGAATAAGATCCCCCGAAGACAAGCTCATTTGAGAAGGGCTAAGGCCCGAACTGCAAAGATATATGCGATGGTTATTTTCTCAGAAAAAAAAGATGGTATATCTGTACTGTTAAAGTATTTCGGGTCACTTACGACTCGCGGGAGAATTGATCCCCCCGCGGACTTTGTGCGGCAACAGCGCCCCCAAGGTAGGACCCTCTGTGGGAGACTTCTTCTCCCGTTTGGAAGCTTCGGCTTCCGAATCCCCGGGCGCAGTCCTTTTCCTCTTCTGGTCATCTTCCTTCATGGAGACGCTCGCTCCCTCGGTTAGAATGGGCAGCGTTAGGGGCCCGCGTCCCCCCGTATTATCCTCCACAGTATCTTCCTTCAAGGGCTCCGGGCAAGGTGCGGTCTGGAGCATCTTTTCCAATACCGGATTTTCCAAACCCTCAGGGAGGGGGGCCGAACACTGAATCAACTTCGCCTTTGTTAGCCAGTCCTGGTCAAAAAGCAAACTCTTATCTTCGTAACAAAGGAGAGATAGTATGTTTGGCCGGAAGATGCCTTACCTGTTCGGCGGCGGGGTTACTACTCAGGCCCACGTCCTCGGTGATTTCCGGACACTCCACCTGAGGTCCGAAGAATGACTTGTACATCTCCTTGTGCGTCAGGCCGAGAAAATTTTGAATGACACGCGGTCCCTCGGGATTGAACTCCCACAGGCGAAGAGGCCGGCGTTTGCAAGGCTGGACTTGACGAACCAGCATAACTTGTATTACCGCAACCAAACTGAAATCTCCATTGAAGAGATCTCGAATGCGACTTTGCAGTATAGGCACATCCTTGGCTGGACCCCAGCTCAGACCTCTGCTGATCCATGACATCGGTTGTGGTGGAGGGCCCGAGCGGAAAACAGGGGCGGCCGCCCACTTGGCACTTCTAGGAGCCGTGATGTAGAACCACTCCTGTTGCCACAATTCAGACACGTCTGGAATGGAACCTTTGGGCCACGGAGCTCCCGTCATCTTGCGTATTGAGGCACCTCCACACGCTGCATGTTGCCCCTTGATCATCTTCAGCTTTACTTCAAAGGTCTTGAGCCATAGGCCAAAGTGAGGGGTAACCCGGAGGAAGGCCTCGCACACGACAATAAAAGTCGTGATATGAAGAAAGGAGTCCGGAGCTAGATCATGGAAGTCTAGCCCGTAATAAAACATCAAACCCCTGAGCAAGGCCTAGACCTTGGAGGAAGCGGGAGACGAACACGATGTTCTCGCTGGGTTCAGGGGTGGGGACGGCCTGCCCCCGGGGAGGCATCCGATGCAAAATCTCGGCGGTCAGATATCTGGCCTCCCTCAACTTTTTGATGTCTTCTTCCGTGATGGAGGAAGGCACCCATCGGCCTTGAAGGCTACATCCGGACATGACTGAAGGTTCGGAGCACTTGACCTGAACTTTGGGCGCTTGAGCTTGAGGTGGGGGAAGGATTCGATTGAGCACGGGAGGGAAAAATAAAAGCCTTGTCCCTTTATAAAGAGGGTGAATATCAAGCGTCCTCTCCGTGTCCATTTGGACTTGCCTATAATCTAGGAGTCCTAGAAGCGGTTGAGTTACCCACGCCTATATTGATGAGAATCCCGGAATAAGGGGACACGATCTCTGCTTTAACAAGACGTGCCAAGGAAACCGCCTCGCATGACGCGCTGAGTTGGGATAATGAAACGACTCGGATAAAGGCTTGGCCGTGGTGTGTCACACTACGGAATACGTCAGTAGATTAGATTTGTGTAAATATTATTCTCTCTATGGCAATATGTGGAAATTTATTTTGCAGAGCCGGACACTATCTTTGTGTTCAAAATCTTCTATGAAGTACTTGGAGGAGGAACCCGCCTTGCAATGCCGAAGACAATCTGCGCGCCGGACTCGTCGTCATTGAAGCCTGGTTCAGGGGCTACTGAGGGAGTCCTGGATTAGGGGGTGTCCGGATGGCCGGACTATACCTTCAGCCGAACTCCTGGACTATGAAGATACAAGATTGAAGACTTCGTCCCGTGTCCGGAAGGAACTTTCCTTGGCGTGGAAGGCAAGCTTGGCGATACGGATATACAGATCTCCTACCATTGTAACCGACTTTGTGTAACCCTAACCCTCTCCGGTGTCTATATAAACCGGAGGGTTTTAGTTCGTAGGACAACATACAGAACAACAATCATACCATAGGCTAGCTTCTAGGGTTTAGCCTCTCCGATCTCGTGGTAGATCTACTCTTGTACTACCCATATCATCAATATTAATCAAGCAGGACGTAGGGTTTTACCTCCATCGAGAGGGCCCGAACCTGGGTAAAACTTCGTGTCCCTTGCCTCCTGTTACCATCCGGCCTAGACGCACAGTTCGGGACCCCCTACCCGAGATCCGCCGGTTTTGACACCGACAGGGGGGCACCCCATAGACACACAAGTTAATCTTTAGCCATGTGCGGTGCCCCCTCCATAGTTTTCCACCTCGGTCATATTGCCATAGTGCTTAGGCGAAGCCCTGCGTCGGTAACTCCATCTTCACCGTCAACACACCGTCGTGTTGAACTCACCCTCGGCCTTAGCTGGATCAAGAGTACGAGGGACATCACCGAGCTGAACGTGTGCAGATCACGGAGGTGTCGTGCATTCGGTACTTGATCGGTTGGATCGCGAAGACGTTCGACTACATCAACCACGTTACTAAACGCTTCCGCTTTTGATCTACTAGGGTACGTAGACACACTCTCCCCTCTCATTGATATGCATCTCCTAGATAGATCTTGCGTGATCGTAGGAATTTTTTTGAAATACTGTGTTCCCCAACAATAAATACTTTGTGTTAAGAAGACAGAGTATAACAAGACTATATGATTTTGTATGGATAGCTTTATTTAGCGTTGATATTTTGAAAGACATGCATGATTGTTTGTTGGGATGCCTAAGTATTAATGTCTTTATGTCAAATTATAGACTATTGCTTTGAATCACTTATGTCTTAATATTCATGCCGTGATTAGACATATGATCAAGTTTATGCTAGGTAGCATTCCACATCAAAAATTATCTTTTTTATCATTTACCTACTCAAGGACGAGCAAGAATTAAGACTGGGGATGCTGATATGTCTCCGTTGTATCTATAATTTTTATTGTTTCATGCCAATATTATACAACTTTCAAATATTTTTGGCAACATTTAATATGATTTATTGGACTAACCTATTGATCCAGTGCCCAATGTTAGTTCCTGTTTGTTGCATGTTTTTTGTTTCACAAAAAATCCGTATCAAACAAAGTCCAAACGCGATAAAATTTCACGAAGAATTATTTAGGAATCAATGCAAACGGTGGCCCACAGTGACCACCACCCACCAGGGCGCACCGAGCACCCGCCCGGGTGTCTTATGCCCTCCTCATAAGTCGGTTGGGGCCCTTCTACGGGCACAAAAAATATAATTTATGGAGAAAAAAATCGTGTAAAAATTTCTGCGCAATCGGAGTTACGGATCTCCGGGAATTTAAGAAATGGTGAAGGGCCAGATCTAGGGAACGCGAAACAGAAGAGAACAGAGAGGGAGATCCAATCTCGGAGGGGCTCCCGCCCCTCCGCCACCATGGAAGGCATGGACCAGAGGGGGAACTCTCCTCCCATCTAGGGGGAGGCCAAGGAATAAGAAGAAGTAGGGGGCTCTCTCCCCCTCTCTCGCGGTGGCGCTGGAGTGCCGCTGGGGCAAGGATCATGACGACGATCTACATCAACAATCTTGCTACCGTCAACACCAACTCCTCCTCCTCTATGTAGCGGTGTAACACCTCTTCTCCCCACTGTAATATCTACTTAAACATGGTGCTCAACTCCATATATTATTTCCCAATTATCTATGGTTATCCTATGATGTTTGAGTAGATTCATTTTGTCATGTTGGGTTAATCGTGATCTTGGTGGTATGATTGTATATTTTATCTATGGTCATGTCCTACAGTGCCCCCCGTGTCGCGCAAATGGAGGGGCCCCCGTTGTAAGGTGTTGCAATATGTTCCTGGTTTGCTTATTGTCAGTGTTGCGGGGGTGACAGCAGCCTAAACGCGGATAAGTGGGTTATGGCGTATGGGAGTAAAGAGAACTTGATACTTAATGCTACGGTTGGATTTGATGACCTTAATGATCTTTAGTAGTTGCGGATGCTTGGTCCAATCATAAGTGCATATGATCCAAGTGGAGAAAGTATGTTAGCTCATGCCTCTCCCTCATATAAAATTACAAGAATGATTACCGGTACTTGTTATCGATTGCCTAGGGACAAATAAATTTCTTATTGACAAAAGCTATCCACTTTTATTACCTTCCAATTTATTTATGGTTTTATTCTCACAAAGTACTCATAGTTTTATTCTTGCAAAATTGTTCCATACTTGTTTTAGGTAAAGCAAATGTCAAGTGTGCGTAGAGTTGTATCGGTGGTCGATAGAACTTGAGGGAATATTTGTTCTGCCTTTAGATCCTCGTTGGGTTCGACACTCTTATTTATTGAAAAAGGCTACAAACGATCCCCTATACTTATGGGTTATCAATGCCTCTGAGTGAATCAAGTTCACCGCTTCTCACTCATGTTATTCGTCACCGTTTTTACACTAGTTGACAAAAGGGGGGAGAATTACATCGAGTTTTGATGCATTTTCTCTTTTGCATTCCGTTGGTTTCGTTTCACGTGTCTTTTGAAAACTTATGCATTAAAGACTATCTGTTCTGTGTTGTAAACTTCTATGCTGTAATGTTAATAACCCCGCCTGCTGCAGTATCTTTCTTGAAGCATTTGTTTTGCTGGTGGAATTATTATCAGAAGATATGAATGATTGCACTACAATCCCGATGGATTATATATTATCAGTGCGAATCATTATATTGAATGATTGAAATTTCCTCCATATACTTCAGTAAATTGAAGGAGAATTTTATTTTAGATCTATATCCCTGCATACATCTAGGGGGGTATACTGCATCATCGAGCCAAGTAACGCTAATTCACTCTTGTTCGAATTACTTTTTACTTATCTATCTTCACTTCGGTGATTGTCTGTTTGTCAACAACCGTCCAGAAAGGGGGAGATTGTTGGTGCAATGATAGGCCCCTTATGTTTTGGAGTTTGTTGATATAAACACTATGGGACTTATGTGTTTGCTAATGCACATAGACAAACAGGTCCCTGAGATATCGAGGAGTTTGATGCAAACGACGAAGATAATCTCCCCGCACTGCAGCGAAGGTTATCACCGAAGATTATGATAACAAGAGTGACCCCTCAAAAATTTCTAAAGTGAAGCAATTAGTTCGGTGTATGTCCGAGGAAAATGACTGCATCCGAGGAGATTGAAGACGAAGTGAAGATGTAGCATTTCTTTCGTTGTTCTTCTTCTCTTTATTGAGTCATAGGACCATCGTACTATTAAGAGGGGTGTATCGTTCGAAACTTTGAATCTCTGATGCTATGAAAATTGCGAGAGAAATCTCTTTTTGTTCCGAGCAAATGCTTGCCGGCAAGAGACTGTGATCTTCTTCGCTGTGAGAGATTTGTCTCAGACTGAGGAGTTAACATTACTTGTTCCTCAAGTTATGTTACTGTTGCTCCCAAATCCAACTGTTGTGTAACGTGTCGGTTGGCCATTGGCTGGACAACATGTCTAAAATGATCATTTCCCATCCGAGAAGGCTGCAACTATTAATAGCCTCCCCACGTCGGCTTTTCCGGTGGCTCTCCATTTGAATCTGAGAAGATTGTTGAGTAACCCCCTCTCCGAGCGATTTGAGTTTAAAATCCACCAAGAGAAAAAACCCTTGAGCCAGAGAATTATATAGTGGTTCAGCATCACTGGAATCTAAGTCTAGTATGCTCCTCCTATTACTCTTGAGAGGTGCAAACGCTTTAGACGGTTAGGTGTCATATTCTTCAGAGACCAAGAGTGATTGTGGTTCTCGAAGAAGAAGTCTGTAAAGGTTCGGAGATCACCTCAAGTATCTACCATGAGTAATCGACATTGGTTGACGAAGCAATTGTCGAGGATAATAGGGTGAAGAGAGTTTATCTTCCATGTTAAGTCACAGCCCCTCCAACCAGACGTAGTCCTTGTGCAGAAGGATGAACTTGTCGAACAAATACCCTGTCTCCATCGAGCACCGCTGGTTATCTCTGTTACCCATATTTTCATTTTATATGTTCTCCTTCATATGATATGTCTCGACGCATGTTTAGTTTCCATTCGGTTATTAGTTTTAGCTCTTTGTAGTTTGTTTTTCATTCGCTCCGCTGCTGGGTTATGAGAGTTTTGAGTTCTCCGAAGAAAATTTAAGAACTCCAATTCACACCCCCTCTGGTACACATACTTCGTTCCTACAGAACCTTGTACCTCCATAGATTGATACCTTGTTTTTTCAATGAGGGAAAAGTCTTGCCACTAGCTACAGACTCCTGCACTTGGGAGCCTAACTTGTTGTTAGGCTATACACCTAGCAGCAAGCAATGCACACCACTCAGTATATTGATCTTCCATCTAAACTAGCAATTGTATGGAGTAATGAATCATGGAGCAATATAGATCTATAAAAAGTCCATGCAACATGTATAATCTGATTAAAATGTAAGTATTTATCACATAGCAAGAAGATTCTATATAATATTACATTATATGGATCACAAGCATGTTAGGAAATTCATGTGATCTTTGTGAGACATTGGAGAGAAGATGCCGCATAGTTACATCTACTAACTAGTTTTCTAGGAGATGGACTACTCATACCTCATCAAGGGAGCATGAGAGATCATTGGTTCATGAAGATGGTGATAAGTTTCCCCTCCACCAGAGTACCGAAATAGAGTTGCAGATGAATTTCGCCTCGAATCAATGTGGCGGTGGAAAAAATTTGTAGATAATTTGAGCGAGGGTTTTTACACAATATATAGATATGGGCATGAGACTCAAGAGGAAGGACTCCTATGGAGCCCATGCGTCGCTGGGCATGCCCTAGCCCTATGTCACACGAACCCCATAAACCCCTACCTACATATTTTGGAACATGCCCTCTCCACTAAATAAATGACCTCTAAATTTGTTTGACTTCTAGAAGGTTCTAGTACCTAGAGACACAAAGACATGTAACTCATCTCTTTGATAAATTATTAATAGATTAGTGCACAAAAAATAAAAAATTCTTACTCCTATAAGAAAATGACATGGAAACTTCAAAATTACATATGTTTAGGATGTAGCAGAGACCCTCCCGAGGCACACCCGTCCCACCTTTGCATGGATTTATCATGGGAGTTATTATTTACATGATGTTTACTTAATTTTATGAATTTTGAAAGATTCTTGAAATCATAGTCACACAAAAGGGAAACCTACCTTCTGGCTTTAGTAGTAACTTAGTACAAAATATAAATATTAATAAAAAATGGAATTTGATTTTAAAATAAATCAATGTGTCTAGGGTGTATTGGTTTAGAAATGAAGGTCGATGGAATTTAAGGGGCGAATGCAATTCTAGGAGCAAGATAGATGATCTGGAGTGATGAGAGGTAAGGTCGTTAGAAGATGGAAAACTGGATAGTTGATACTTTTTACAGTGTGCCTCATGTGTGCATGGGTGTTCCACACGAGCACGCCATAACTTACCAATGTATGGGGTCAATGATGCCAATTGGCAGGAGCAACCATAGTTCTCTATTCCGAGGGAGCTTAGGGATTGAAGGGAAAGGCAAAGTAACATGACTTTCTTATGTACTTGTACATACTAGTTTCTCCCAATATCTCATAATCCTTCCATCCAGCGATTTGGTGCAGAATTCCAAATGTTCGTTTTCTGGATATTTAGGGCGGGTTTTTAAAGCATACACATAACTCATGTCTCGCATGCCGTGTCACCCCTGATCAACTTCCGACAATTTAGCACTTTGTTTTGCACGTATGTTTAGTATCAAGCATGAATGTAGGACATTACTCATATGGATGTATGCAAATGCAAGACATCATGGATTACTAGCAATTATTGTGCATGCAGTGCAAAATACGGACGAGAGAAATTGATCTCATACATGGCATGACAAGGTGGGCCATGTTATTAAGAATTAATGGAGAGGGAGGAGAGTAGCATATATAGGCGCTACATCTTCTAAAAAAAATAGTTGCTACATGCAAGATTTTCAAGGGTCCAAAATAAATTTGAGCTATGAAATTAAGCAAGTTAGTAGGCCAATTTTGTAACCCCAATATGAGCCAGCTTTCGCGCTAGAACCTTGGCACGGGGTACTTTAAAATTCGAACCTATAAACTCAGCTGGAGAGAGTAGGTTATTTTCTATTGAAGGCGCAAAAGTCCATTCTTTCACAACATATTATGGATTAAATGACTACTACTAGAGAAAACAACTACTAGTAGAGGTTTTGGATGTAACAAATTTGCTCGTTGAATTATTTAAATGTAATGTAATTGTTGGAACACATTTAATAATAAAAAGCATTTTATCACAATGGTGGTATCCATAGAAATAAAACTTAGTAGGATTTAACTCGTCGTTAATTTACAATGCTAATGGGTGAGGATGTGTATGTAATCAGATATCAATGATTTAGTGTTTCTAATCTTCTAATTTGTTTAGAAGTTTTTGAATGGTTCTAAATAAGGATATAGATACACACATATAGTAACATACGCGGCAATTCAAAAGAATGATATTAATGTACTCATATATGGATACTTGACTAAAAATCAATTCTATACAAAACTAGCATATTTATAAATTTGTAATATGTTAATGCCTACTACAGATTTACATGATCCACTCTACTCAAACATTAATGGATATATATCAATTGCTACTAAATTTGGATGTATGGATTAGGATGAAATTTTATTATCATTCATATTATGCAAAAGTATCATGATCACAAATATTTCTCATACACCATTCTATTAATGCCTCTGACAAGTAGACCTAACATGGGCATAGGAAGATGGAATTTTGTATTATTAGTAAAACTCTCTTTTGGAGAATGGAAGGGTCCTTGGGGCGTTCACAACCCTTCCCTTCTATATAAGGGGGGTACATCTCCACATATCTCCCACCAATATGTCGTTAGTCAACAGCTTTAGCAAATCTCAAGCATTTTGTAGATCCTTGTGGTTCCTATTTCTAGTAGTAAGTTTCTTTGTCGTTATAGGAGTTACTATGCCAAAGAAGGATAGGCGCTCAGCTATCACGTACATCAATGATGACAAAGAGCATGATTTCACGTTCTCCAAGCGATGTGGCGGTTTGTTTAAGGTCGCTGCTGACCTCTCTGCTGTCACTAGTGCTAGGGTTGCTATCGTCGTAGAGAAGGAAAATGAGAAGATGCATTCCTTTGGGACGCCATCTGCTGACCCCATTGTTGATGCTTTCCTAGCATGTGCACCACTGGCAATTCCACTTGCCGATGAGGCAACGACTACTAGGATTGCACAACTACAAGGTGAGGTGGCTCGGCTAGATATGCATTGCATGACAGAGTTTAAGGAAAACCAACTCTCCATCAAGCATATGAAACAAATCCTGGAGCAACACCCAGGTACGGTGGCAAACCTTATCTTCTCGAAGGAAGAAGAACTCGGTCCCGAAGATCTAAAAAATCTATCCAATGAAATCTATCGTGTCCATGAGGAAATTGGACACCGGTTGCCACCATTGCATTATGGCCACAAGGCCATGACTAGTGGTGCAAGCATGATACAAAATATGCCACCATCAAGTGGTCCACCATCGAATCACATGAAGACTGTCCCTTCATCAGCGCACTCACCGTGGGCTCACCATCTGCCACAACACCAGGTGCCTTCGTCTCCACCACCACCAGGGCAGATTGTGGCACCACAGGTTCCTCAGGAACCATCAATGTTCCACCCTGCACCATCTTCTTCAGTGCCACAGATTGCTTCCCAGCTACAAACCACATCTAATCAGGCACTTGAGCTACCTCCCCCACTAGATATAAGTGTCAACGACTATGTAAGTTCTTCCAACCCAGTGAACCCACAACAAAACAATGCAAACCCAAACTCAACAACTGGGTATAATTTGGTGGCCTCTCCACTTTTGGTCAACTCTGGCGGCAATGATTTGATCGTCAATGACCCATTTGGGTATGAATCATGGGGTCATGGCCTATCGGATCAACCATTCTACAATGGATTTCTAGAGATGGGTGCTTACATGGGCTATAATGGTGTCGATGTAGGACAATCTTCTGTGGGAAATGGTGGATAGATTGATGCGCCGCCGGAATCTTCTTCTAGCAAGACGCTAGTTATCATTGCCATTTTAGTTCTATATTGAAATAAAATTTAGTTACATTTCCATTTGGAAATTTGTAATCATATGGACAATTTACTGAGTCCGCTCGAGGCAATAATATACATGTTCAATGATCGAGGTGTTGGACCATGAAGATTTTTTTTATCTATGCGTCGCATTGTGTTTTCATTATAGTCAAAAAATTTGATTTTTCTTGTTGGCATGTTCTGCATCTTACAGACGAAGGAATATAAACATGGGTTTAGAATTTCTAGGTATTATGTGTCGCATAGTGTTTTCATTATTGTCAAATATTTTTATTTTCTTGGTCAATGTTATGCATGTTAAAGATGAATGATGTGAACATGGATTTAGAATAATGGCCATGTTAGTATATTGTGATTCAACCATTAGTAACTCAATAGAAAATAGGAGTTATGCTTATTAAATAAACCAAAAAATGGTCCAAATTCCTGCTACGATCAATTCCTCGATGGTATAAGACCATCAACAACAATAACAACTCGATATGAGATCTATAATACCTAAATAGTTCATCCCACTACCATATTTCTCTTGACATACAACCTATCGACATAATAAACATCCCACAAAAGCCATGTCTGAAAAAAACAAACAAATCATGCGATAAAACTTGTATTTAGTACGCAGCCATCCCTGGGTCGTTTGATCTTCTGACTATATAACCACCGAGGAAGCCAAAGAGGCTTAATGCATATAACACGGTTGTTTGATCTACACGCCCTCCTATTCTGATTCGAGCCATCACTTCCAAAATCAAGCTTCGATGTGGGCCACTCATTACTAGGACCATGCCAAGATGGAGCTCGATGTTGCATGCCAGCACCACCACACATCCCCTAGACGGCCTGGCGGCCCGCCGGCAACGCTTCCCTGGTGCCCGCTTCATCTTCTCCTGGCCATGGCGCCGTGCCTCGATGGCGCTGCCCCACACCCGGAATGTTTCACCGACATAATGTAAGCATTTGCTTATTTTTAAGTAGCTGACAAAATTATAAATTGCTGTTGGAATTTAGACCGCAAAGTTTCTTGGTGCTCCGTGCTCTAGCTAGTTGCCTAATGATGTCGCATCGGTAGGGACACTTAGGATACCAGACTCATACCGTGGCGATGAACACTCACTGGTAGGAGATTGGTGAGCGGAGCTGGAGAGCGGTGTATTTTTTTTGTTTTTTGCGAATAAGACTTGCATTACTCAAAAAAAAAGTTACATTCTCGTTCTATTAGTTCCATGACCTCATCTGGTGCAGATCCTAGCCAAACCATGGTTCGGCGATGGATCCTACCAAAATTTGCCAAGGCATGACTAACATTATTACAGGTTCGACGGGTATGAGTAATGCAAGAATCCCTCTCTCCTAAAGCAGTAATGATATCTCTGACAATGAATACATATTTAGACTTGTTTTCTCCTCCTCCTGTAATCATCTTGACAGCCTCCAAACAATCCGATTCCACATCTATGGGCAAGTTACTCCATTGCAATGCAAGCAAAATTCCTTCCTTCAGAGCCAGAAGTTCAGCTTCCAATATGTCATCGCAAGAGTGAATGCATCGACAGGAACTAAATATGACAGTCCCCTCATGGTCTCTAAGCACCATTCCTGCACCTGCCACATCACTTAGGACAGAAGCATCTGTGTTAAGCTTTACTCTATCAACAGTAGGTTTAGTCCATTTACTCCCATGCATATATCTCTGCTCATGTGGATTTTGTCTTAAAACAAGGACAGATTCGACAGGAGCTTTCCCTTTGATTGGTTCACCGATTGGTTCAGATTGCAGCACCAAAAGCGAGGATAAATAGCTGCTCAAAAAACGTACTGAGATCTCAACAGGGGGTGGCTTCTTTGAATGCACCATCTCATTGCGTAAGAACCAAATTCTCCAAAAAAGCATCATCACCCGAACCAACTTATCTTCCTGTATCTCAGAAACCAAGTGTAAAAACCAATCCCGGCCAACATTTTTAATCTGTGAGTGCACCGGTAAGTCCCATACTTCCGCCATTGCTATCCATAGCTGTACTGCATGGTTGCATGAACAGAACACATGGAATGAGTCCTCCTCTTCCCTTCCACAAACTGGACACATTGCTGTAACTTCCAGGTGTCTTTTAACTTTATTTGTATAATTTGCTAGGGAGTCCGTAGCCAAACGCCATGCAAAGGAACGGACCTTTGGTGGTGCTGCACTCCGCCAAATATGCTTCCATCCATCTCTTGTCCCATCTGGTCTAGAGCAGCTTGAGGCCTCCATTTCATTTGAAAGTTCGTCGCTAGCGAGTTTGTACGCGCTGCGCACTGTAAACACTCCACTTTTCTCCGGAGCCCAAGCGACAAAGTCCTCTCCAACCCGAGGAAACAGTCTAATTTTCTGTATCTCATTTCTGTTATCTTGTCCCAATCCCAAGTCCCATGATGATTCAGCAGTTCAGAGACCCATCTCAAGCGACACCTTCCTCTAGTAGTAATTAGTCCACATGTCTCTCGAACAATCCACCGGTCGCGCCAAATACGTATATTTTGGCCATTTCCAATTCTCCAAACCACCCCTTTCTTGAGGAGTTCTAAGCCATGAACAATTGCCTGCCAAGTAGGAGAGGGATTTCCAGAAAAAGCTGTGTCCAGTAAACGCCCGTTTGGGAAGTACTTTGCTTTGAATAACCTCGCGCACAAACTGTTGGGGTACTCCAGAATTCGCCATGCCTGCCGTGCCAATAGGGCTTAATTAAACAGCCGAAAATCCTTAAATCCCAGCCCGCCCTGTTTTTTAGGCCTTGTCATTTTATGCCAGGCATACCAATGAGTTTTCCTCTTCCCTTTTTTTGCCCCCCAATAATAGTTTCTGACCATGCGATTTAGATCATCGCACACTTCTAGTGGGAGCTTGAAAACACTCATTATATATGTTGGGATTGATTGGGCAATTGCTGTAATGAGCACTTCTTTTCCTGCCTGTGTTGGATGTCCATCAAAGGCAAACAAGCGCTTGGTTAACTTGACCTGCAGGTTCTGAAACTTGCCTTTTGACATCCTTCCATCTGGGGTCGGCAATCCCAAATATTTCTCCTCAAACCCCGAAGAGAGTAGCTGCAACACCACTTTCACATTCTCCGTAACCCCATCTGGACAAGATGTCCCGGTCAACAATGAGCATTTGGAGGGGTTTATCAACTGCCCAGTGGCATTCGCATAATCAACCAAGATACTCTTGATGTAATTTGCTTCTTGGTCACAAGCTTTGAAGAATAAAAGCGTGTCATCTGCAAATAATAGATGTGTAACACCGGGAGCTCTTCTTGTAATTTTCAGCGGAGATAAATTTCCAGATTCAATACCCTTGGTGATAAGAGCGGAGCGGCCGTCGGCAACAAATAGGAACAAATAAGGGGATAGTGGATCACCTTGCCGAAGACCACGCGTCGGTGCAAACGAATCCAAGATAGCTACATTAAATTTTACGAAGTATCTCACTAAGGTCACACATGACATTATCCAGTCGACCCAGCGGTGAGCGAAGCCAAGCTTTTGCATCATTTGCTTAAGGTAGTTCCAATCCATCCTGTCATAAGCCTTTGAGAGATCAAGCTTATACACACAGTAGCTCTTCGTGGGATCTTTCTCTTGCTTGATGTGATGTATGCATTCAAAAGCTACAAAGGCATTGTCAGTGATCAAACGTCCAGGTATAAATGCACTTTGAGCAGGTGAAATAATGTCATCAAGAACTGGCCTCAAGCGATTTACGAGCCACTTTGAGACCACTTTGTACACAACATTGCATAAACTGATGGGACGGAAATACGTAATTTTCATGGGATTATCAGTTTTAGGGATCATAACAATTATAGTATCATTAACACCAGGGGGCATTATACCTGTGCGAAAGAAGTCTTTTACTGCCACAACAATACTTTCTTTCACCGTTGCCCAATTGCGCTGGAAAAAACGAGCAGGGAAACCGTCAGGCCCCGGAGCCTTTAAGGGACCAATCTAGAAGAGCGCATCCACTATTTCCTTGTCTGTGAACTCTGCGCACAAACCCTCATTTACTTCTGGAGTTATAACTTGTTCGGACAATTCTGTAACAGGAGTATGATCAATACTTGGGTCAGACGTAAATAGATTTTCAAAATAGCTTGTGGCTGCAGCACCCATCTCCTTAATTCCTGTGTGGTTCATGCCATGCGCATCCTGCAACTTATTCACTCTATTTTTCCGAGCTCTCCACACTGCCTTTGCATGAAAAAAATTTGTGTTGCGATCCCCTGCCTTCAGCCAATCAATTCTTGACCTTTGTAACCACATCAGCTCCTCCCGATACAAAAGGTCATTCATCTTGTCTGTAACACGTTGTATATCGCATCTATCTGCATTCATTAGCATTAGTTCCTCTAACTGAGTTCTGGACTTCTCTATCTCGCATGCAATATTACCAAACTCCTGCTTGCTCCAGCAAAAAAGATTACTCATGGTAGATCTTAGTGCTGCATGAACATCCCCAAGACATGACTTCTGCCCTGCCTCCGCCCATGCCTTCGAAATTACTTCTTGCAGGACCGGATCGCGTTCCCACATAACTTCATATTGGCGAAATTTCTTTTTTACATGCTGGTCCACCAATATATCACACCTCACATGCACGACCACATGGTCCGAGACTGCCGAGACTAAGTGTCGAATGGTAGGGTGCTCGAAAGAATTGCGCCAAGAAGGGGACGCAACTGCCCTATCCAGCCGTACCTGTACATTGCCTGCACCACTCCTATTATCATACGTATGAGCCACCCCTGTGAAACCCAAATCTGCCAAGTCACAAATCTCAAGACAATCCCGGAAGGCTTGCATCTGTCCGACAGGTCTCGGGGTTAGAGAAAAATGTTCGAAGTCCCACATACACTCATTGAAGTCGCCCACTACTAACCAAGGGAGGTCAGATTGGGTACTCATATTATTCAGCATAGTCCACATGTTGTGTCTGTCCTCTACCCTCGGTTCACCGTAGACACAAGTTAATCTCCACATAGCATCATCAGGGCCTAGTTTGACATAAGCATCCATACACCTTTGATTTGAAAAAACAACATCAAGATTAAATGCCTCATTCCAATATAGAGCTAGCCCTCCACTGTTGCCAATGCTATCAACCCCGTCAAAACCTTTCAAACCAAATCTTTTCCTGTACCTCTTCATTTTCTCCTTTGGTTGCCTAGTTTCACATAAAAACACCAAGCTGGGGGAATGCAACTGGATAAATGTCGCTACTTCTCGAATTGTCCGGGAGTTCCCCGCCCCCCGGCAGTTCCAACTTAAAAGATTCATTGCTTCCGGTGGTCCTCCTCCACGAAGGCCGCCGCTTCACTTGTCGATTTGCTGTCAATGGCCGCACCATCGTCTGCCTTCGGTTTTTTCTTATTTGCTTTTTCTGTGGGGTTCCAAGAGAAGAATCAGGGAGGTCCTGCCCTCCAAGCTGGTCTAGGCCGTTAGCCATGTTTCCAACACGGACTATAGCACCTGGATTCTTGTCACAGACAATTTCTGTAGATGTTTTTGCTACAGGTTCAGAGTCATCAGCACTCCTCTTTCTGTAGATGTTTTTGCATCTCCCATCACTTGCTCCTGGCCTGCACCCACACTAGGATTTAACTCAACACCTGGATCGTGTAGCGCATTAACCGCGTTGAAACGCCAGCTCCGTGTCATGTGTTCGTTGGTGGTCGTTTTTTCCACCGTGCTTCCATGAAAGCCACGTTTATACTGTCCACGATTCATGTCAACACCACGACCAAGTCCACGGCCTCGCCCGCGCCCAGCTCCTTTCCCTCTGCCAAAGGTATCATCTCCTTCCTCACCATCAAGGCCTTCCTCATCCAGTTCTGTATTATCATCAAAACTGCTGCTATTATTTCTGGCCCTTCCAGAACGTCCTCTCCTAGACGCAAGGATAAAAGGTCCCCACTCCATGTCCTTTTTTGCGTGCTCTCCAGAGCCGCATTCTTCATACCAATGCCCAAGGAGGCCACACATATAGCAGAAAACAGGGAGTCTCTCAAACTTAACCTGATAATATTCAGTTTCACCAGATTTTGTGAAGCCCACAAATCTTGTTAATTTTTTCGTAACATCCAGTTTGATTCTAACCCGAACAAACTCCCCTATGAAGCCATTAGGGAGGACAATCTGGACCTCCTGAACTTCACCAATCCGCTTTGCCATGTTCTTCACAAACTGTTCTCTTTTCAGAACCATATCAGGCAGCTTATGAATCTGACACCAGGTTTCTATCTTATCCAACTTGACTGTCTCTGGCTTCTTGAAGCCGTCATACTCAGCAATGATCAAAGCCATACCTCGAAAATCCCAAGGACCTTGGTGGATCGCCTTGTTCCAATCAGCAAGACAATTAAACTGCACGGAGAACAGATTTGGGTTTATTCTCCTCCACACTACTTCTTGCGCAGGGTTCCAGGCCGCTCTCATGTCAGCGATCAAAGCTCCTTAACCAAAAGACTTCTCGTCAAAACCCTGGCTAGGGCTAACCACTTAGGTTTCTCATCTGGTTCATCCGCCTCCTCCTCCCAAACCAAATTGTCAAGCTCGTCATCTTCCAGATGTAGTCTCTCTAGTAGAACACTAGGATCCTCCGGAAACTTTGGTCCCGATCCGCTAGCTTCCGATGGTGTTGCCATCCCAGGATTAGACGCAAGAACAAAACTCCCAACCAAACCCTAGCGCCGCCGTCAAGCAAGCGGGGCGCTCGCTCGAGGAGTCAAGCAGAGTCGGAGGGTGTTGAGGAGGGTCGCGATCGCAGCAAGAGCGATCAATCTCGGGGAACTCTCGACGCTTCGCCGGAGGACAAACATAACCCTAGGCCTCGAGCGCTAGGGGACTGTACGTACGGAGAGCGGCGTATATTGTGACGAGGTCGGTGGGAACGAGGATAATTGGAATTATTAAGGAGAAGGCGGAATTAGGGAGAATTAGGGCCAGGTAGTCAAAAAGAAGAAAATATAGTGGGACTTCCGATAGAGATTCAATGCCTAGAGGGGAGGTGTGGTTGCAAGATCTCAGCCGCAGGTAATTCCAGTATCTCTACTCCTAATGAAAGAGTCCGTACCTCGTTCGCTCGTTCGCTCGCACGCAACCCCTCGCATCGATCGACATCCCCCACCGATTTTTTTTCCAAATAAATCGTTTGACTCCACCTGTCTTCCGCATGGAAAAAAAGGGAGAAAATCACCTATGATTTTGGTTTCCTTTCACGGTCTCCATCCTCTCCCGAACCACCTCCACCCAGATCTCCACACCCCCCTGATCCTCTCCTAAACCACTCCGGCGAGCCCTCACATGGCCACCTCGACGTCGTGAGATTCGGGGGCGGCGGAATCGATAGGTTATCATACAGTGCATGTCGTTGTGTGACCGTGTGGTGACGGCCGGCTGAAGCATCGAGATGGAGGACACGACCGCCG
>NC_041392.1:101512980-101519540 GCF_002162155.2 Triticum dicoccoides
CCATCCAGCAATGATCTTTATACTGTAAAGAACATATTACCCTTTTTCAAGGCATACTGAAGGCCTAACATGTTAGAGTAAAATCGAACTAGCTCTATCTGAATCACATTATCTTATTACAGAAATTAGATGTTTTCACATTTAAAATTTTAGATTCATCATTACTTGTAAGGAAAAAAGGTCTGACGCTGCAGCCACAGAGGAACAGATCCAAAATGCACAAACAGATATATTGCAGCTATCATGATTTTTGTTGTTGGGGTAAGGCAATTGAAGATTGTTGTCACAAATTCAGTAAACTCCACACTGGATATCGAATGTGATGAGCAATAATAAGAGCATACCTGTACATATATGTATTGTACTGTCGCCGTAAGTTATTTACTGGTTACTGCCTATCAAAGAAATGTGTTAGCGTTGGTTCTCTAATAATGTCTATGGCAAACTGTTTTCACGGATCCAGAACTAATATTGGTTACCTTTGGCATTGGGTCAACATAGAGAAACTGGAATGGAGAAATTCATCCAACTTGTTCGAACTCCCAGATGTTAGACCTGCAAATAGTGTATCGAGACTGTACATAACTTCCAATATATGGAATTTAGTATTTGTACAAACTATTAAAGCATACAAGAAGAGCTAAGCACCGGAAAAAAAGTGCATGTCGACCAAATAATTAACAGGAAAGACCAAAGCATTATTTTTCAGTGAGAAATAAGTGAACAAAAAACTTTGTTATCTGTTCACCATTACCACTTTAATAGTAGAGATGTTAGTGTGTACGCCGTGAATTTCTTATTGTGGTAACTAATCTTGGCAATTGGCATATAAGCGATGATAAGTTCTTCATTTAATTAATATGATAATTTAATGTTTTAGTAAGTTCTGATCTTTGACATCTTTTTGATGGAAAAAGGAAGGATAGCTGCTCCATACAGCAATTATATGATATAACTGGAAAAGGCTATGATTTGATGCCCAGTTGTCCTCCCCATGGCCTGCCTATGCTAACGTCCTCTGCTATCCCTCCCCTCTCCCTGCTCTCCCTTCTCCCATCACATATAGCAAAGGATCAAAATAGCCAGACCTGGAGGAAAAATTCCCGAGGACTACCTCATGTAAGCAAGGAGCATCAAGAAGGCGAGTTCCTCTAGGTATGAAAATCTCTGGATCTTTCTCTTCTCTAATCTAAAATTGTAATAATTATTAGATTATTTCAACTTGCATGACAAAGGGTCTGTTGGCACGACTGAAGAATCATTGGAAATGAAAACTCTTACTTAGATATGTGAAGTCATGCCTCATGCCTGAAGCACATTCAACAAAAAGATAAGATGCTCCGGGGGATCAATCACAGCGATTTCCTTGACAAACGACACATGAGCTGAATTTTTCAGCAACAATAAAACTGTCAAACACCTCGGCTAGCAACAGGAAAAGGAGCAATGCAATGCAAAGTGATTACATGGACAGTGCAATAGTAGAGGAGCATAGTAACAAATGTGTTGTATTAAGCTACAGCTTCACTGGGCTCTGCTCAGCGTAAAGAGTAATTGCATTTCTGGGATGGTAGCTTAGCTCCATTCCTACAAGAAGGAACGGCTACAATTCTACAAGCACGATGACACTCTGGATCGAGGCGGCTGCCCGAATCTAATTCCAGAGAAGAAACCCATCAATTAATAGTCATTTACAAACTGAAAATTACTGTATGATAGTGCAAGCAGATCTCAGTTTCAAAATGGAAAATACACTTCTCAGTTTTACAAACTGAAAATTATGACAGTACAAACTGAAAATACACCAACGTTGACCGTGCCTACTCCAACCTTGTACAGGTATATACGACGGTCCATTTTTAGCAGTCATATGATTTTGCGCACTGTACATAAAAATCTGTACAAACTGCGCCAGAATAAAAGTTTCTGAAAAAGGAACTCTAAATATTTCTGCAGCTTTCTGCAGTTTCAGATTTCTACAGTTTTTATCATCTCTGAAGATAAGTTGCAGAAAGCAAGCAAATAGGGAAAAGGGCGATACCTTCCGTGCTTGGCACAGCGTCTCTGGCACAATGGTGGGAGGGGAGCAACGGTGGAAGAAGCAGAGCCGGACGAGTGGTGGTCTTCCGTCCAACCAACCAACAGAGTGGAGGGAGGGGAAGAGAGAGGAGGGACCCTCCATGACGAGCTCCAGGCCTTCCATGGCGGACCTCCATGTCCATATACCTGTCAGTGGAGAAGACCAGACCGTAGCTGCTGCTGTCGGTGAACCTTCCAAGGCGTCGTCCTGCTCCTGGTCATGGTGGCCCTTCCATGGCGTCGTCCTGGTAATGGAGACGGGGTCAGAGAGGGAGAAGAGACGGGGGTGGGTGAATCAAATCAAGTCCAGATGAGCAACAGCGAGGGAGCTAGGAAGGGGTGACGTACCGCACGGCGTTGGAGTGGAGGAAAGCCATTGCAGATCGAGCCGACGCACTCGAAATCAGCCACCGAAGAATAAAAATTTGATCTTGGCGACGGCGACGGAGCCAATGGAGAGGTGCCGGCGACGCGGGCGAGGGAGAGGCTCCGGCGACGCGAGCTGGGGAGAGGCGCCGGCGACGCAAGCGAGGGATTCGGCTGAGCGAGACGAAGAGTGGGTGAGTGAGCGAAAGAGTGGACGAGGTGGGAGGGTAGTTTAGGAAAAAGCAAAAACAATTGTATGTGGCGAACTTTGTACTAGAAACTCCTAGCAGAAATATATCTGTACAGGGAGAGTATAAAATATCATTTGTATATGTTTATATATTTATATGTAATTAGCATTATCCAGTTTTTTATTGCAAATAAAAAATGTGTTAGTCCGACTTTTTATATGTTCCACTTTGTTCACCAGAGATAAAAAAATGATGGATTCTAATGATGTTTTAGAAATATCATCTCACATAGACTTCAATTATTGCTGAAAAAGACTTCTGCCCTGTTTTATATATAAAGCGATGATCATCGATCAACCACAAACCACCGCATACAACACACCCACACACACCCGGGGCAGGATTCAGAGGTGCTGGAGAACAGCTACAAACTCCAAGCAAAACCTAGCACACTATAGGTTGGAAGATGAATTATCGCTAGATTTCGAAGAAGCCCTCAACATGACACCACGAAGAGGAGCAGCCGAACATCGACGGATCGGGGCCTCCAAAGCGGCGTCTTTAAGAAGATCACGACGTCGTAGCGCCGCCACCGCCCGATCCAAAGAATCAGGGTCTTCACCCGGAGCGTCCCGGAGCATCAAGAACAGCCACGACAGAGCCTTCAGGAAGGTTACGACGCCCACAGACGCCGCCGTCGTCGGTCGGCCGAAGGCAAACAAAGTTTTCACCTTGGTAAGCACTATCCACCAGCGGAACAGGGTATGTGCAACCAAAATAGGCCGGCCACCCCCACTACCGAACGTCGAAAGCTAGCCGCTACGTCGCCCTCACGGCCATGGCCGCTATCCAGCACCCGAGCCGCGCGCCCCGCCCACGGGCAACGCAGCTCCCACCACCTAGGCCGCCGCCCCGGCGTCTAGGACCACATCCACCCATCACCACAGCCCATAGCTACCACCGACCGTTGAGGGGGCAGAAGGCCCCTCCTTCCACCCCCAAAGCGAGCCCCTTGACGAGATAAGGGATGAGCCGGCCAGATCTGGGCGGGGGGGGGGGCACTACCGTCAGCGACGACAAGCCAGCATGCACACCGAGGACCAGGGCCATCGTCGTGCACGACGGCAAGGCCGAGATGCACCCCTACCTCCCTCCCCGGAGCACCCCAGCCCCCACCGGCGGGCCACACACTCGCCACCAGTCGCTGAGCACGGACCCATGAGCAGCAGGGGGAGAAGGGCGCACCACCACCATTGTGCCGCCCCCTCCAGTAGCCAACATGGCCACGACGGAGGAGGCCGCTCGGCGCCCGAGCTACCCACGGCCCGCGCCGCTCGGAGGGCTAGATCCAGCGGAGCCGTGACCGCATCCGGCCCCCAAGCACGCACCCCCGCACGCCACCACCATGCCGCCGCCGCGCACTGCCTCCGGCGCTCCACCGCGCCTGCCGTCTAGCGCAACACCCGGCCCAGCCACCTTGGCCCGCGTCGAGCCTGCTGAGTGAGATCTCCCCGCCACCGACCAGGCTTCGCCTGGCCACACCCTCTAGAGGCGGCGAGGCGGAGGAGGAGAAGGAGGGCGACCCTGCTGGCGGCAGCTAGGGTTTCCTACCGCTCGCGCGCGGGGTGACCCGGGAGGAAGGAGGGGAGAGGGGACTCTTGACTTCAAGTATTATGCAATGGTGTCTGTGTTATATTGTCTCTACCTATGAAATTTAACATACATTTTCTTTATTTAATTTCAGCAAAAAATTTGTGAAGCCCGTGGCAACGCACGGGCATTCTACTAGTGTATCTATAGTTCCGACAGTTTTGCAACAAAGTATTTCTTCCAATGAAATGATGGATTCAACAAAAAAAATCAATGTATTGATAGACAAATCTTCTGTATATTCTTCAAAAATAAGGTATAAAAGAAGCCAGCAAAAGAACATGAAAAATGGGCCATGCTCCCAATCTCCTACGAGGCGCAAAAAAAAAACATGGGAACCAAGTATCCTTTATGTAGAAAAGGGAATGAAACCAATAATCTTCACTGTCTATAGCTAGGAATTCAGAACCCGCAAGAAAACATTATTTAGCTAGGAATTCAGCACGACATTGACCATTTGACATAAATGTAAAAAATGTTTTTGTACCCACAAATTAGCACTTAGAAATTGACACGGTTCTTCCGTTCTTGCGTGATTCACAATTCATAATTTAGAGACGACATGATGCTCACCATCACCAACACCATCATCATCATTGTCATCATCCAAATCACTCATTCTAAGCACTCTGTAAAGCCGCAAGGGCGAACTCACAGACAAATGTTTGTCCAAGCTATTTCGAATATTCACACAAAAGAACACCGTTTTTGATAATTTATCGTTGCATTGTAATTGCAAGGGCCCATGGAATATCGTCACCGTAGCAATGAACAAATAATGCATCGGATAAATGATAGGGTTGTTGGGAAAATAAGCCACGGTCGTAGTCTCGGCATGGCCTGAGTTGTGTCTGGGCTTAGTCCGACCTGTGTCTAGGCATAGTTCGTGGGGTCGGGTGCGTGCGTGTGAGGTGTTTGGGTGCACGGGTGTGTCCCGGTGCGTGTACCCCGTATGTATAGCTGTAGGGCTAGGTCGTTGGTGTTTCCGCAGGGCGCGTGTGGAGATCATGCGGGCTTGGTGCGACTCGTTCGCATATGTGCGGGGCGAGGACGCAGCCAGAGTGGGCCGATCGGGGCGTGCGGGTGGGCAGGGGGCGTGGGGATCATGCTCCTGCATTGGCCCAGATATTTAAGCCCCGCGGGAATCGTTGTAACGAGCCGGCTATGTGGCTCGAGTACGTGGTTGAGGAGAAACAACCGTTGCGGCGGCGGCGGCGTTCGTGCGCCTAGAACCATCACAGTGTCCACTCTGTGATCGTGTCCTCCTCTACCTTCTTCTTCTTCTTCTTCTTCTTCTTCGTCTTCTTCTTCGTTGGTTCGTGCCACAGCAAGTGAGGGAGAGCAGAGAGAGAAGGCTACGGCGAGCCAGAGAGACGAGGTGCCGCAACAACAATTGGCATCAGAGCTTCGATTGTGAGGTGATCGCTGGCGTCCATGACGCTCGTTCCACATGGCGGCAGTGCGGCCGGTATGTCGTTGTAGCTGCCGGCGCTGACGACGAACTACACCTCATAGGCGATTAAGGCAGAGGCTATCCTTGACGTCCAGGGCTGTGGTGTGTTGTGGCTCCGGTGGAGGGCGCGGTGGTCCACGCCGGGAAGAGCAAGACGGCGCGAGCGGCGATGCTGGGCGCACTGTCAGAGGACCTAATGATGCAGGTGGCGACGAATCCAACCGCGAAGGAGGTATGGGACTCCCTCAAGGTTCGCTTCGTCGGCGCCGATCGAGTGCGGGCGGCGCGGCTCGCGACTCTCTGCGGTGAGTTCGCTCGCCTGCGAAAGGAGGATGACGATGACCTCGGCGCGTACACGGGCAATGTGAACGACATGGCGGCGAGGTATGCGCGGCTCGGGTTCACACTGGACGAGGCCGCCGTGGTGAAGAAGCTGCTTGACACCATGCTAGACCGGCTATACGCCGCGATCGCCGGCATCGAATAGTTTTGCAACGTGGAGGAGATGGCATTCGAGGAGTCTGTCGGTCGTCTGAAGGCTTTTGAGGAGAAGTCGAGGCGGCGTGTGCAGGCCGGCAGCGAGCGCGCGGGCAAGCAGCTCATGATGACGGCTGCTCAGTGGGCGGCGCGGCGGCGATAACAGAGAGGGCGCGGCTTCCCCGGGAGGCGGCCAGGCGGCCCCCGCGCCGCTGCTCTCGGCGTCGATCCGCCCTCACTCTCCCCGGCCGTCACCGGTGGGCGCCCCTGGCTCCGGCCCGGGGGGTGCCGGCGGCGGCAGGACCTCCTTTCCCCGCCCGCGCGTCTCCCTGGTCCGAGACGGG
>NC_041392.1:101519841-101532668 GCF_002162155.2 Triticum dicoccoides
GCTCGGCTTGGCGGCGGCCCGGCGACCCGGCGCAGTCGCCGGCGGTAGGCGCGGTGGTGGTGCTGCCCTTGGAAGCAGGGCGGCGTGGTGGCGTGCGGTGGCCGGCGACGCGTCCCCGGCCCAGATCTGGGCCTTCCCGGCCCCATCTGGATCCTAGCGGGCCGGTCCCTGGCGTGGCTTCGTCGTCGTCTTTCTGGTGAGGAGGAGGAGCGGCTCGGACGGGGGCGGCGATGCCGATGGCGTGCCAGCTGCAGCGCGATGGCAGGAGCTATTCGGGAATGGAGTTCCCGGCCGGGTCTGTGGGCACATGGGCCTGGTAGGCTCCTGCTTATGTGTCCGGTCGGCTACCGTCGTTGACGGCGGAGGTTGTGCCCTCCCGCGTGCCGACGGTGCCGCGGCCCCTAGTCCCGGCTCCTATCCCTTGTCGTGCAGACCTCACCTCGTGGTGCCATGGTGAGACGGCGTGGAGGCTTTTTGACCATGGTGGCGCAAGATGGTGGTCGGTTTGGTGGCAGGCTCTGGAGCACCTGAGGTGAGGGTTGGGATCGGGGGAAACCCCTGTCGGCCTGTCCGACACCGACGCGGCGACGCCGGTGGGTGCCGCCGGACCTTCCTGGAGGGCGTCGGGGGCGCACCTTCCTCTCGCCTCGTCGTGTACCGGGGGAAACCCTTGGCAGCAGCGTCGTCCTCGTCGCGGTCCTTCTTGGAGGTGCTGATTGGTACCGGTGCTTCGGAACCTTGGAGCTTGGTGGGAGATCTTCAATGGGCGCAGTGGTCGTGAAGCTTCTCCGTTTCCGTCGAACCGCCGTTGTTGGCATTCTTTTCTCTTGTTGTTTCTCTTTCGTTTCTTTTGGGCGTGACTGTGCTGCTTCCACCCCAACACCTATCATTGATTGTATCGGTTGGTTGTTTTGGAATACAAAGCGGGGGAAACCTTTTTTCGTCAAATAAAAAGGTACCAAGACCAGGTAAAAAACAATAGGTTATAGGATTCCAAATAAAAGAGGATCGGTACTATGAGTAAATACAAAATTGAACCAAAGATAACTCTCAAATAAAACGGAAAAGAAGAGAAGTCTCGGGGATCCAACCTTAGGTTTGACACAGTTTTTTTTATGTCTAATAAAAACAGATTATTCTTTTAGTGGGATACGGTGTTTAAGTTAAGAGCTAATAAAAACAGATTATTCTCTGTGATCTGGCAGTCAAGGGACTGCTTTGTATCAAAATGTTAACACATGAGAAGTTAAGTGACTATTTATCTGTTTTTTTTCTTCAAGTTTATGTATGTATCTGTTAACGACGCGCAAGTTTATGTACTTATGGTGATATTAACCCTTACGTCAATAGCAGACGCTTATGATGACTTCGTCAATTAATCTTTAAACTCGCCGACTTGATATGTCAAAGGTGTTCAGAAAGATAGAATGCGTGTTCGTTCGTCGAAATGAGTGTATGTGTATGTATGTGTCTGCATACTGCGTTTAAAAACCAAAACGGACCATGACAAGCAAGTGTTCTGGTTCAATAATTCGACCAATCCACTGCAGATCGATGCTGAAGAATCATTGCTACTCGATCGACCGACTAATTTTCAAATCCATCAAATGACTGCCATCTAGTACAATTCGTACCCTACACTTCTTCAATAATCAACCTTCACGACTCTCAGAATTGGCACCTAGCTATTGTTGCAGGAGTTCCTAAGAACTATGGTGTTTCTTTCCCCTAGGGTTTCCTAGGGTCCAACTCTTCCACCGGCGGCGCCGTCGGAGTACACCAACACCCACGTAAGATATACCGATCGAGAGCTAGGGATCGCGCGAAGTTCGTTTTGCGGGAGTCAGCCTTGTTCTCCGGCGATTGCATGTAAGACTTGAACAAGATGGAGGTACGCGGAGGGGCGGAGAAACCGGAAGGAGGGGAGAATAGGGTTGAAGATCCAGTAGCGGGAGTCGAGTTTCCCCCGGCGAGCGCGATGACGAGGAACAGGGAAGATGGAGGGAAGGTCGCGGGGGAGGATGAGGATGATCAGAAGGAAGACGAAGAAGCTGACGGGGATCAGTATGGCCCATCACATAATCTGCAGGACGAGTTCGAGAACCTCAACCTGCATGGAGAGGAGGAAGAAGATCTGGATTTGTCTGGGGAGGTAGAAGAATTGATCAAGGACGTCATGTGGCTGGCGCTTTTTAGGGTTCATACCCTGAGGCCGTTTAGTCATGCTGCCCTGCTTAACTCGATGAGGAACGCTTGGGCTTGTGCGCAGGGGTGACCTTCAACATCAAAGGACCCAACTTGTTTTTGGCTCAATGTCATTGTTTAGGGGATTGGAAGCACATGATGGAAGGGGGGCTATGGCAGTTCAGAAGGGATCCGGTGGTTTTGGTAGAGTATGATGGCTTCTCGAACGTGGAAGAATATGCTTTGAACATGTATCCACTTTGGGCTAGGATTAAAGGTTTGCCAGACGGCTTGACAAGGAGGAAGGAATTGGCGGAGAAGGTGGCAAAGAAGGTAGGAGAACATCCGTTTACTATGACTGTTAATGAAGGGAAGATTAATCCATCCAACTGCTTGCGGGTTCGGGTGTTTGTTAATGTCACATTGCCATTAGTGAGGTTTGTCCATATAATGTTGAAGGAGAGGAAGAGGTATTCGGTGTTCTATGAAAAGCTCCCGGACTTCTGCTATTTCTGTGGTCGTATGGGACATGTTGTGGAAGAGTGCGGGGATGGAGTCCATGACAGTGCATTGTGCGATTGGGGAGACTGGTTGCATTGGGTCAGCGAGCCGGTGGGCTCAGGTACAAGAGGAGGTAGAGGTGGAGGGGCCGATGGTAGAAGAGGGGAAGCCGGCTTCATAGGGGGTGGGGGTCGAGGAGGAAAAAGTGGAGGTAGAGGTAGAGGTGGAGGAGAAAGAGGTGGTAGAGCGTATGCAGCGGATGAGCGGGTGGATGATGATGCTTGGAGAGAGGGCGGTGTGGAGCTGACGGTAGGAATGAATATTATGCAATACAAAATGGCAAGGGCTGAGGAGGCACGTACAACAAGAAAGAGACTTGTTAGTGATGATGGTACGGTCAATGTCCGTGGCCAACCCATGCCAAACTTGGCGGGTAAGGTGGCGGATGTTGTTCTTCGCCTGGAGTGTGGGGAGGATGCAGGGGAAATTTCTTCAGATCCTAACGCGACACCTGGCAAGAACCCTATTGTGAAGAGGAGAAGGCAGGGAGAAGGAGGGGTGGATGAAAATGAGGGAGTTGATATGGATACCTATACACAGGCGGCCTCCGAGGAGGAGGACCGCCGAGCCCAATGAATTGCCTAAGTTGGAACTGCCGGGGAGGGGGAACACCCGGACAGTTCGTGAGTTAGCGACGCTTTGCAAGTCGCGTTCCCCCATGCTTGTTTTTCTATGTGAAACTAGACAGAAGGAGGAGGAGATGAAGAGGATCCGAGCCAAATTAGGTCTTAAGGGTTTTTGTGCTGTGGACAACAATGGTATGAGTGGAGGTTTGGCGTTATACTGGAGGGAAGATTGTGTGGCAGATATTTTGGAACAAGACGATAGATTTATTGATGCAATTATTAGAGTTCGAGAACGAGCTGCCCAATGGAGAGCCACTTTTGTGTACGGCGAGCCGAGGGTGGAGAACAGACACCTAATGTGGACTAAGATTCAGAATCTGAAATCCGTCAATAACTTGCCATGGCTGGTGATAGGTGATTTTAACGAGGCTATGTGGGATTTTGAGCACCTCTCGATCACGCCTCAGGCAGAGCCGCAGATGTTAGCATTTCGGGACACGTTGGAGATGTGTGAACTAGTGGATCTTGGTTTCACCGGCCTACCTTTCACATATGATAACAGACGAAGTAGGTCGGCAAATGTTAAGGTGAGACTTGATCGGGCAGTGGCTACGAATGAATGGCGCAACTTGTTTGTGTTTGCTGCAGTTGAACATATACCCTCTTGATGCTCCGATCATGTGGTGGTTTTCCTGAGAGCCGGATCCGGGTCCCACTGGGGGGAGGAGCAGGAGGTATGAGGTCTTCTGGGAGAGGGATTCTACGTTGCCAAAAGTGGTGGAATAAGCATGAGCTGTAGTTGGCAAGATTTGAAATCTTTCACAGCTAGGAGACACCTTGTCCAAAACTATGATTGCTTTAGGATCATGGAGTAAGAAGTTTGGAAATGTGACAAGGGAACATGCGAAGTCCCGTTCCCAACTGGAACAGCTTATGCATATGAATGCGGACAGGGAAGAAATAAGAAGAGTAATGGATAAAATGAATGAACTATTATATCAAGAGGAGATGTTGTGGATGCAGAGATCGAGGATTTCTTGGCTTAAGGAAGGTGACCGTAACACAAATTTTTTTCACAGCAAGGCTATTTGGAGGGCGAGGAAGAATAAGATTCAGGAACTGACGGACAGTATAGGAATCGTTCACTCAGATATTGCAGCTATGAGCAGGATCACGAATGACTACTTTCATAAAATCTTTGCCGCCGATACTTCTCTGGATGCATCTGCCATAGCTGGGCTTTTTGAACAAGTGGTGTCACCAGCTGATAATGCAAGACTGTGTGCCCCTTTCACGGATGAGGAGATATCGGATGCAATGTTTCATATCGGGCCTTTGAAGGCTCCAGGCTCGGATGGATATCTCGTGCGGTTTTTTCAATGTAACTGGAGTGTGGTGAAGGAGAGTGTGATTGCTGCTGTCACAGACTTTTTTAGCACCGGATGCATGCCAGATGGAGTGAATGCAACGTCCATTGTGCTTATCCCAAAAATACCCAACCCCACGAGAATGTCGGACTATAGACCCATCAGTCTCTATAATGTGACCTATAAGGTAATTTTCAAATGCTTAGTAAATCGGTTGCGCCCTTTATTGGATGACATAATCTCTTTGGAGCAGAGTGCTTTTATACCGGGCAGGATGATTACGGATAATGCTCTAGTTGCGTTCGAGTGTTTACACTATATTAAAGAAGAGAAAGATCCTACAAAGAGTTTTTGTGCTTATAAGCTGGATTTGTCAAAAGCTTATGATCGGGTGGATTGGGGTTTCTTGGAGCAAGTGATGAAAAGGTTAGGGTTCTCTCAGCGATGGATTGACTGGGTAATGGCGTGTGTCACATCGGTGAGGTATTCAGTAAAATTAAATGGAACTCTCCTGGATTCATTTCGCACTGTCTCGAGGGCTACGACAAGGAGACCCACTCTCTCCGTTCTTGTTTCTGTTTGTTGCAGATAGACTCTTAGTTATTCTGAAGTCTAGGGTGCAGGCTGGCGATATTGTACCAGTTAAAATCTGTAGGAGAGCACCGGGTATATCATATTTGTTGTTTGCAAATGATACGTTGTTGTTTTTCAAGGCTTCGAGGGATCAAGCTGAGCTGGTTAAAGCCTCACTAGATCTATACAGTTCAGCTAGGGGTCAAAGTTTAAACTATCACAAGTGCTCTATGTTCTTCGGTGAAGCTTTCCCGGTCCCGGTTCAAGAGCAAGTTAGGGATGCTCTACAAGTTACAAGTTTGGTCTTTGAGGAGAAGTATTTGGGTCTACCCACACCTGAGGGTCGCATGTCTAAAGGGAAGTTTCAAAACCTCCAAACAAGCCTTACCAAAAGGCTAGTTCAGTGGGGGGATGGATACCTAGCTCAGCTGGGTAGGGAGGTGCTCATAAAGTCAGTTGCCCAAGCTTTTCCCACATACATAATGGGAGTTTTTAAACTGCCGTTCTCAGTCTGTGATGATCTCACTAGGATGGTGAGGAATTTCTATTGGGGTGCGGAGAAGGGTAAGAGGAAGGTACATGGGAAGGGCTGGGATCACCTCATGCAACCAAAAAACAAGGGAGGTGTTGGCTTTCGGGATTTTCGTCTTTTTAATCAAGCCCTCCTAGCTCATCAGGCTTGGAGGCTTATTACGAGACCAGATAGCCTTTGTGCCCGATTGCTCAAATCTAAATACTACCCTGATGGAAAGATCGAAGATACGGTGTTCACTGGGAACGCTTCGTCCTCATGGTAGGCTATTAGCCATGGCTTGGATATATTGAAGAAACGATTAATTTGGAGAGTGGGCAATGGGAGAAGCATTAGGGTATGGCGAGATAGTTGGATCCCACGTCCTTTCTCCTATAAACCTATCTCTAGACAGGGATTATGCCGCATCCGATATGTCTCAGACCTACTAAATGATAATGGGTCTTGGAAGATACAAACACTCAATCAGTATTTCGTCCAAGCAGATGTGGTGGAAATCTTAAAGATCAGAGCCTCCCCGAGTCCCGGAGAGGACGTGATTGCATGGGGTCCGGACAGGCCGGGGTGTCTTCTTTGTGAAGAGTGCCTATCACCTGGCTTTTGATGAAACACACAGGGCAAATGCCGCATCTTCTAGCTCGTCGCCGTCGGGAGCGAGAAGTTGTTGGAAGTTCATATGGAATTGTGGAGCACCGCCGACTGTTTCAAACTTTGCATGGAGAGTTGCAACTGATGGATTGCCAACGTGGAAGAATAGACATAAGATAGGGCTTGAAACTACCAGTATATGCCCAGTTTGTGGCCTTGAGACTGAGGACAATTTTCATCCGTTTTTAAGATATCAATTGGGTCGGGATTTATATATGGCAATGGAAAAAGTCTGGAAACTCCCTAATCTAATATCGATAGCCAACTGTGGGAAGGAGTGGTTATTGCAAGTCTTAGCTCCAAGGACTGAGATGCAGAGATTTATGCTGCTGATGATTTTCTGGAGAAGCTGGTTCGTACGTAATGAAGTGGTGCACCACAAACCGGCCCCGCCAATGGACGTGTCTGTCAGATTCCTGCAGAGCTACTTCGAGTCACTAATGGCGATCAAACATGATAATGGTGCTGATCCTGTTAAAGGTAAATCTTATATTAACATGGACACGGGAGTGCAGCCGGTTATACAAGTGACCAAGTCGCTTGGCTGGACCAAACCGAGCCAAGGCTGGACTAAACTGAACATTGATGGTGCTTTTGGTTTGAACGAAGATGCTGGTGCGGGTCAGGATGGACACGGTCCGGGCCGGTCCGGTGCCTGACCGAGCTGACGTTTGGACCGGCCGCCGGCGGGCCGGACCGGACCGGACCGACCAGCCATGTGGGCCTGTTTTCAGGGACCGGACCGGCCAAGCAGCACCTGCGGCGACATGCGCAGGTATAGCGATGTGGTGGGCGATGTTGGCGGGTGCTATGGCTAGTGGACAACGTGCGCGTGTGCCGGCGGCATCGTGGCCTCGTGGGCGACATGCGGTAGGAAGTGTGCTGGGTCGAGCCGGCAGGGGCACAATCGTTAGCGATGATCCTGCGCATGTTTATTACTTAGCATTTTTATTGTTGCATGCAAGTAATTTATCGCGTGCATGAGCCCACAATTTTCTGTGTGCAGGCCTTGCCATAATTAGCTGATGAAATCTAACATCGAGTTGATCGTGTGACGATGCCGTGATTATCGGATCGAATCATGTTTCTCTCGTTCTTTCTTCTGCATGTTTGACTGAATAAAAGGAAACGGTAATTTGATGGCGCATGATTATCGTAACGAACACACTTCTCTTGTTAGTATTTACTAGTCGCCAACAAAAGGAACGGGAGCGTGAAGTGAAGGCGCCTTAATTATCGGATCAAATCTGGTTGATCTTTGTTCTTTCAATTTTTTTCAACTGACTAACACTAGTAGAAAATAGGGCTTTGGTCCAGGCCGAGGTGGCTTATTAGTCCCGGTTCAGACCAGAACCGGGACCCATGGGGCCATCTGTCCCGGTTCGTGAGGCCAGGGGCCTGCCGGGCCTCGTGGGGGCATTGGTCCCGGTTTGTCATGCCCTTTTGGTCCCGGTTGGTGGGACGAACCGGGACCAATGGGCCTCGCTCCTGGCCCACCACCATTGGTCTCAGCTGGTGGCTTGAACCGGGACCACAGGCTTCCCTTTGGTACCGGTTCATGCCATGATCCGGGACCAATGAGGTGCCTATATATACCCACTCGCCGGCGAGCAGAGCACTCCACACTGCTCTTTTTTTGTGGCCGGCGAGGGGAGAGCTTTGTGGTGCTCTAGCTCACCTCCTATGCACATGAGGTGTTCAATGAAATGCCCGAGCCACACTAGTTAAGCTTCCTCCTCTCGAAGCTCGACCTCAAAGCTCCATTTTCCTCGAGATTTGTCTAGGTTTAGCGGCCCGTCACGTCCCACTCCCGTCTTCACCGCCGTGGATCGCCCGCACCGATCTCGTCGCCGGCACCACCATGGTGAGCCTCTTGTTCTTATCTTCTTTCTGAAAGAAACATTTCTTACTTTAGCTAGATATATACTTGTCTAATTTTCTTAGTTTTATTATTTCTTGTTATTATATAGTGTGATGGTTTTCGTATCCGCCCCCGTCGGCCCTCGTCCTGGCTATGATTTGGATGTGGTATATATTATCTTTTTATAACTATTTGGTTCATTTATTGTTTATGACTATTATGCTGACCAACGTGACATAGATTTTATTTATCTAGGAGGTAGTTGAACCGGAAATTCCAACCGATCTTATTGTCGAGAGGTTAAATTTAGTTGAAGAAGAAAACAATTACTTGAAGGAAAAAATAAAAAAATTGAGGAGGAGAAGATGATATTGGAGTTGCATGTTGCGGATGTCGTCGATGATCACAAGATCAAGATGGATGCAATGCGGTTGAAGATGAGAAAGATTAGAAAATATGCCATTCATACCGAGGCTTGGTATCATTATGCCGTTGGATCAATTGTTACCTTGGTTGCGATTTTGATCGCATTTGTTATCGCATTGAAATGTTTTACATAGTTTCAATGTATGGTTTAATTAATTAGATGCTCTGGAGAGCTATATGTTGTTAGATGAGAGCTATGTATGTACTTTGGTTTTAATGTGATGATGAACTTCTATTAATTTGGTCACTTAATTATCTATTCATGATCTTCTGTAATGGTTTTTGACACACTTAATTATATATAATGCACGTAGATGAACCGGCAATGGATGTATGGTGGCAGACACACATCCGAGTACATTAAGGGCGTGCATGATTTTCTCGAAGTGGCTGAGGCAAACAAGCAGAATGGTTTTATGTGTTGTCCATGCCCTAAATGTGGGAATATGAAGTCTTACTCTGACCGGAAAATCCTTCACACCCACCTGCTTTACAATGGTTTCATGCCACACTATAATGTTTGGACGAGGCACGGAGAAATAGGGGTTATGATGGAAGACGGTGAAGAAGAAGAGGACGATGACAACTATGTGCCCCCTGAATACGGTGATGCTGCAACGGGGGAAGCTGCTGAAGATCAAGAGGAACCAGACGATGTGCCCAATGATGCTGCAACGGGGGAAGCTGCTGAAGATCATGAGGAACCAGACGATGTGCCCGATGATGATGATCTCCACCGGGTCATTGTCGATGCAAGGACGCAATGCGAAAGTCAAAAGGAGAAGCTGAAGTTCGATTGCATGTTAGAGGATCACAAAAAAGGGTTGTACCCCAATTGCGAAGATGGCAACACAAAGCTCGGTACCGTACTGGAATTGCTGCAGTGGAAGGCAGAGAATGCTGTGCCTGACAAAGGATTTGAGAAACTACTGAAAATATTGAAGAAGAAGCTTCCAAAGGATAACGAATTGCCCGACAGTACATACGCAGCAAAGAAGGTCGTATGCCCTCTAGGATTGGAGGTGTAGAAGTTACATGCATGCCCTAATGACTGCATCCTCTACCGCGGTGCGTACAAGGATCTAAATGCATGCCCGGTATGCGGTGCATTGCGGTATAAGATCAGACGAGATGACCCTGGTGATGTTGACAGCGAGCCCCCCAGGAAGAGGGTTCCTGCGAAGGTGATGTGGTATGCTCCTATAATATCACGGTTGAAACGTCTGTTCAGAAACGAACAACATGCCAAGTTGATGCGATGGCACAGTGAGGACTGTAAGAAAGACGGGAAGTTGAGAGCACCCGCTGACGGGTCGCAGTGGAGAAAAATTGAGAGAAAGTACTGGCATGAGTTTGCAAGTGACCCAAGCAACGTATGGTTTGGTTTAAGCGCAGATGGCATTAATCCTTTCGAGGAGCAGAGCAGCAATCACAGCACCTGGCCCGTGACTCTATGTATGTATAACCTTCCTCCTTCGATGTGCATGAAGCGGAAGTTCATTATGATGCCAATTCTCATCCAAGGCCCTAAGCAACCCGGCAACAACATTGATGTGTTCCTAAGGCCATTAGTTGAAAAACTTTTACAACTGTGGAATGGAAATGGTGTACGTACATGGGATGAGCACAAATAGGAGGAATTTAACCTGCACGCGTTGCTGTTTGTAACCATCAACGATTGGCCCGCTCTCAGTAACCTTTCAGGACATACAAACAAGGGATACCACGCATGCACGCATTGTTTAGAAGAAACTGAAAGTATATACCTGGACAAATGCAGGAAGAATGTGTACCTGGGCCATCGTCGATTTCTTCCGACCAACCATCAATGCCGAAAGAAAGGCAAGCATTTCAAAGGCGAGGCAGATCACCGAAAGAAGCTCGCCATGCGTACCGGTGATCAGGTACTTGCTATGGTCAATGATTTACACGTAATCTGTGGAAAGGGTCCCGGTGGACTAGCTGTTTCGAACGACGCTGAGGGACACGCACCCATGTGGAAGAAGAAATCTATATTTTGGGACCTACCCTACTGGAAAGACCTAGAGGTCCGCTCTTCAATCGACGTGATGCACGTGACGAAGAACCTTTGCGTGAACCTGCTAGGCTTCTTGGGCGTGTATGGGAAGACAAAAGATACACCTGAGGCACGGGAGGACCTGCAACGTTTGCACGAAAAAGACGGCATGCCTCCAAAGCAGTATAAAGGTCCTGCCAGCTACGCTCTTACGAAAGAAGAGAAAGAAATCTTCTTTGAATGCCTGCTCAGTATGAAGGTCACGACTAGTTTCTCGTCGAATATAAAGGGAATAATAAATATGCCAGAGAAAAAGTTCCAGTACCTAAAGTCTCATGACTGCCATGTGATTATGACACAATTGCTTCCGGTTGCATTGAGGGGGCTTCTACCGGAAAACGTCCGATTAGCCATTGTGAAGTTATGTGCATTTCTCAATGCAATATCTCAGAAGGTGATCGATCCAAAAATCGTACCAAGGCTAAGGAGTGATGTGGCGCAATGTCTTGTCAGTTTCGAGCTGGTGTTCCCACCATCCTTCTTCAATATCATGACGCACGTCCTAGTTCATCTAGTCGACGAGATTGGCATTCTAGGGCCCGTATTTCTACACAATATGTCCCCCTTTGAGAGGTTCATGGGAGTCCTAAAGAAATATGTCTGTAACCGCACTAGGCCAGAAGGAAGCATCTTCATGGGCCATCAAACAGAGGATGTCATTGGGTTTTGTGTTAACTTCATTCCTGGCCTAAAGAAGATAGGTCTCCCTAAATCGCGGTATGAGGGGAGACTGACTGGAAAAGGCACGCTGGGAGGGGCCTCAATAATATGCAGGGATGGATATTCTTGGTCTCAAGCACACTACACAGTTCTACAGAAATCTACCTTGGTGACCCCGTATGTCGATGAACACAAGAACAGTTTGCGCTGCAAACACCCGGAGCAGTGCGATGACTGGATTACATGTGAACACATCAGGACTTTTAGCAGTTGGTTGGAAACACATCTCAGAGGTGACAACACTGTTTGTGATGAGCTGTACTTGTTGTCCAGGGGACCATCTTTGACTGTATTGACTTACAAAGGATACGAGATAAATGGGAATACATTTTACATGATCGCCCAAGATCAAAAGAACACCAACCAAAACAGCGGTGTCCGCTTTGATGCAGCAACCGAGAGGGGAAAGGACACATATTATGGTTACATAGTGGACATATGGGAAGGTGACTACGGACATGATTTTAAGGTCCCTTTGTTTAAGTGCAAATGGGTTAATCTGTCAGGAGGCGGGGTACAGGTAGACCCATAGTACGAAATGACAACAGTGGATCTCAATAATCTTGCGTATGCAGACGAACCGTTCGTCCTAGCCAATGATGTGGCACAGGTTATCTATGTGAAGGACATGTCTACCAAACCGAGAAAAAGAAAAGATAAGAAAGCGAATACATCATACGATGAGCCAAAGCGCCACATAGTTCTTTCAGGAAAAAGGGACATCATGGGAGTGGAGGGCAAGACAGACATGTTTGAAAATTATGAAAAGTTTCATGAAATTCCTCCCTTCAAAGTCAAGCCTAACCCAAGAATCCTGATAAACGATGAAGATTATCCATGGTTACGGCGCAATAAGCAAATGACACAAGCGAAGAAAAAGTGAAGACTTTCTCCCGCAACTATTATGATGATACCATGCCAACTTTGTAACAAACAAGTATGATACAATTGTCCCTTTTGTACATGCACATGCTATGTGGGTGAAATTATGATACCATGCCAACTTTCAACTTTTTCAGAGTTCATTTGAAATGCTTTAATGTCTTATGGTTCGGCCCTCGTAATACCATTATTCAAATTTGAAAAACTAATGGCACTAACAGAAAGTTTATAATTTTTCTAAAACTAATGGCACTAATAGAAAGTTTAAACATTTTCTAACGTAAAAGCACAAAGAATTAAAAAATAAATCAAAAAAACAAAAGAAAATAAGTAATGCAAAAAAAAAACTGGGAAAAAACTATTTGTATAGTAAAGTTAATCACAAACTTGTGATTCACACAAATTTCAAAGAATTCAAATTTTAACTACT
>NC_041392.1:101532876-101540213 GCF_002162155.2 Triticum dicoccoides
TTAACTACTCAAATTTGAAAACTAATGGCACTAACAGAAAGTTTATAATTTTTCTAAAACTAATGGCACTAACAGAAAGTTTATAATTTTGCTGACCTAAAAGCAAAAAGAATTAAAAAAAGCAAAAAACAAAAGAAAATAAATATGGCAAAAAACAAAACAAAAAATGGAAAAAAACTATTTTTATAGTAAAGTTAATCACAAACTTGTGATTCACACAAATTTCAAAGAATTCAAATTTTAACTATTCAAATTTGAAAACTAATGGCACTAACAGAAAGTTTACAATTTTTGTGACCTAAAAGCAAAAAGAATTAAAAAATAAAGCAAGAAACAAAAGGAAATAAATAATGCAAGAAACAAAACAAAAAAACTGGAAAAAAACTGCCACCTATTGGTCCACCACGACCTGAATACGACTAGAAACCCAACCTGGGCCAGGATTCAGGCCCGTAGAAGGCCCAATAGGCCCACATCAATAGAGTGTGAGATTAGGCCCGTAAGCCTGCATTTGAGAGGAGCTCGAGAGGGCAGCCGCAGTGGGGCTTATAAACCACCTCGAGCCCCTCTCAACTAGCGAAGTGCGACTAAACTTTTGGCCGCGGGCAGCGCAAGGCCTTTGGTCCCGGTTGGTACCACCAACCGGGACTAAAGGGGGCATTGGTCCCGGTTCGTGGCATCAACCGGGACCAATGCTCCTTGCCCCTAGCCCATGACCGTTAGTCCCGGTTTGTGCCACAAACCGGGACTAAAGGGTTGGTCCTCGTTGCAGGCAGAGTTTAGTCCCACCTCGCCAACTGAAGGGGGCTCACACCGGTTTATAAGCCCTTCCCTCTCTGCCTTGTTGAGCTCCTCTCAAAATGAAAATAGATGCCCTTATAGAGAAAAGTTTAACCTAAATTTAGAGTGAATTTCTCTGACATTCATAGAAATTTACTATGAATTTAGGTTGAATTTTCTCTATAAGCGCATCTATTCTCATTTTTTAGTAAGTTAATCACAAACTTGTGATTCACACAAATTTCAAACAATTCCAATTTTAACTATTCAAATTTGAAAACTAATGGCACTAATAGAAAGATTATAATTTTGCTGACCTAAAAGCAAAAAGAATTAAAAAAATAAAGCAAAAAACAAAAGAAAATAAATAATGCAGAAAACAAAACAAAAAACTGGAAAAAAACTATTCTTCTAGTAAAGTTAATCACAAACTTGTGATTCACATAAATTTCAAAGAATTCAAATTTTAACTATTCAAATTTGAAAACTAATGGCACTAACAGAAAGTTTATTTTTTTTCTAAAACTAATGGCACTAACAGAAAGTTTATAATTTTGCTGACCTAAAAGCAAAAAGAATTTAAAAATAAAGCAAAAAACAAAAGAAAATAAATAATACAGAAAACAAAACAAAAAAATTGGAAAAAAACTATTTTTCTAGTAAAGTTAATCCCAAACTTGTGATTCACATAAATTTCAAAGAATTCTAATTTTAACTATTCAAATTTGAAAACTAATGGCACTAACAGAAATTATATAATTTTTCTAAAACTAAAAGCAAAAAGAATAAAAAATAAAGCAAGAATCAAAAGAAAATAAATAATTCAAAAAATAAAAATGCCACCTATTGGGCCACACGGCCTGGATACGACTAGAAACCCATCTATACATGGGCCAGGATGCAGGCCCGCAGGCCCAATAGGCCCAACAAGGCAGTGACAAGGGTAGGCAAGTACTACCTGCATATTAGAGAGGAGCTCAGCACCTGAGCAGCAACGCATCTTATAAACAGGTGCTGAGCTCTCTCAGCTAGCGAGGTGGGACTAAACTTCCCACCGCACCGCGCCAGCGCAAGGCCTTTGGTCCCGGGACCAAATCCCCCCCTTTAGTCCTGGTTGGTGCCACCAACTGGGACCAAAGGCCGCTGCTTCCCGCCCTTTGGGCTGCTGAAAAAAGGCCTTTGGTCCCGGTTTGTGGCACCAACCGGGACTAATGCCCACCTTTAGTCCCGGTTGGTGCCACGAACCGGGACTAAAGGCTTTGCTATATAAGTTCATACTTAGGAAATTTTCACTCTCATCTCGCAGTTGCCGCCCCGACGACGCCGACGCCGCTCGCCGCCCCCGCCGTCGCCTTCGCCGTCTCCCGTGCCCGTCGTCGCCGTCGCCCTCGCCGTCGCCCGCGCCCCTGCCCCGACGCGCGCCCTCGCCCCTGCCTCGACACGTGCCCGCGCCCTCGCCGTCGCCCACCGCTGCCCATGCCCTCGCCGTCGCCCGCGCCCCTGCCCAGTCGCCCGCCGTTGCCCAGGCCCTGCCTCGATCCCGTCGTCGCCGTCGCCCTGCCTCGCCCTTCGTCGTCGTCGCCCCCTACCCCAAGCGCGCGCCCACTGCCCCATCGCCATCCTCGCCGTCGACCCCGCGGTCCTCCTCACCTTGGTCCGGCCGGAGCCCTCCCTAGCATTTTTTTTCATATATATGCTTGTTTTTTTCATATATATGCTTGTTATATATATATATGATGATATATATGCTTGTTATCATAATTGTTTTTGTTCATATATATATATATATGTAATGATTTTTTTATAGAATATGATGTTTTTTCATAGATGATCACATATATGATGTATGCATGGATGTGGATGAAATATGATGTTTTTTGTTCATAGAACATGATGTTTTTTTATTCACAGATTTTTTTGTTCATGAGAGAGGCGGGGACGTCGAGGGATCATAGATGTATTTTTTCAGAATTTTCTATCGTGCATAGACGGATTTTAGACCACGGGAGCACCCCTCCCTATCGTGGCAAAAGTTGCTAAGTGATATTAAGAAGGAAGAAGAAGAAAAAGAAGGATAGGAAAAAAGAAAATAAGAAGAGGAAGAAAGAATAAGAGTAGAGGAAGAAGAGGAGAAATAAATAAGAAGAGGGAAAAAGAAGAAAAAATAGAGGAGAAGAAGAAAAAATAGAAAAAAAATTCTATTTTTTCTTCTTCTCCTCTATTTTTTCTTCTTTTTTTTCTTTGTCTTCTCCTCTATTCCTTTCTTCTTCTCCTATTTTTTATTTCTTCTTTGTTTTCTTATGTTTTATCGGGTCTGTTGTCGTCGATATACCCCTCCCGATAACTTCAACACATGGGGGGGTCGATATACCCCCTCCCTGATAATATTATTTTCCCATGTACGTATGTCGTGTCGATATAAACTCCCGATAACTTCAACACGTGGGGGGGGGGTCGATATACCCCTCCTGATAACTTCAACACGAGGGGGGTCGATATACCCCGTGTCCCGATAACTTCAACACGAGGGGGGTTCGACGTACCCCCTCCCCGATAACATTATTTTCCCATGTATGTATGTCATCGTTGTCGATATAACCCCCTCCCGGATAACTTCGACCGTGATAACTTATACCACGGGAGCACCCCCGGCCCTCTCGCTCGACCAAAACTCTCGAGGACACCCAAACCCTATAAAAAATGATGTCAGTCTCCTACTCCCTCTCGCCGCGCCCCTACCCTTGAAGCGTTGCCGAGGCCACCCCAAACCCAGAATAAGCTAGGTCTACATTTTCCACTAATATATCCACATGCTGTCATGTTTGTGTAATAATGGCCATGTTGTATTTGCAGAAACAATGGAGTTCGGACGAGACGAGGAACAAGAACAGGTGTTGGGGGACATAATCTTAGCCGGAGGTGATGTCATGTCGTATCTTAACGACAATGATGGTCTGGAAGCATAACAGGGTGAAGAAGAAGCAGGCTACGGTGATCGAAGAATGGAGGAGGAAACACATGATTATGATGGCTCCGGTGACCCAATGCTGGTGCAAGAAGGAGCCCATGGTGACGGCTCCGGTGACCGAACAGAGTCCGGCCAGGTAAATATATTAGTTAAGCCTGTGATGACTAGCTAATTGATTCATTCATTGTTTTGGTATGTACACATATTAATTAACTCTCCTCTAATTCTTCTTTTTTCTTGCCCTCTGGATCGAGCACAACTTCGGTAAAGAGATGAGGCCCTAAGAAAAAGTTGTGCTCGGATGAAAGGTTTGAGATCATAGAAATCGCGTGCGATGGCATGCCAATTGAACCCATCCAGACAAAGGAAGCATTTTCTACTCAGTGCGGGGTTCTTGTTAGGGACAAGATCCTGATCAGCATCCAGCAATGGTATAAGCCTAAGAACGAAGACCCTGAGGTGTCTTATGTCAATGATATGCAGAAAGATGATCTTTGGACTGAGATGAAGGCAAATTTCACCCTACCGCCAGAGGAGGATCCGGAGAAGCCAGTTAAAGAGCAATTAATCAAGTCTCATGCTCTTAAGAAGATGGCAGAGCTATTCAGGAGGTGGAAGAATGATCTGAAAACATTTGTCGGCAACGAAGACACACCAGAATTCATCGGCAGATATGAGAAGATCAGAGATCACTGGCCCGCATTTGTGGCCTACAAGACATCGGAAAAGAGTAAGAAGTTGTCGGTGACAAACAAGAAAAATGCTGCAAAGAAGAAGCTTCACCATCGCACGGGGTCAGGTGGCTACCTCAAAGCCCGACCTAAGTGGGCCAAGGCTGAGAATGATCTGCTTGATAAAGGGATCGAACCAGAGACAATGAACTGGCCAGACCGTTGCCGGACTTGGTTCTTCGGGGCTGGCGGAACCGTGGACCCTGTATTAGGGAAATGCGTTTGGACGGACAAGCAAATGAACATACCAGTCAAGAAGCTAAACCACTATATCGATGCAGCGCAGCAAGGGACGTTCGTTCTAGACAAAGGGAACGATGAGCTCACAATGGACCTCGGGAATCCTGAGCACCCTGGACGGACACGAGGCACGCCAGGCTCCATTCTGTGGAGGGTTGGTTTTCCGTACGCAGGCGGTTACAAATGCCAGGAGAGGAGGAAAAAAGTGCAGCAGTCCCAAATGCAGGCGCTGCATGCAAGGGTACGAGCGATAGAGGGACGAGAAGCAAATCGCAGCAACACGAACTACCGAAGCTTCCCCTGAAGCTACCCCGCCATCTCAGTGGAGAAGCAGCGTGGCTTCCACCGAGCTGCTTCAGCCGGAGCATGTCTTGACGGCTCCTGCCAGAATGACGCAATGGATGAATTTGAAGGTCAAGGCGGCTGTTGGCTCTGTTTTTCCTACTGAACCCGACGCAACTTTTCATTGCCGGCCGATTCCAGAAGGATATGCTAGGGTGATGGTGGATGAAATAACGGAGGGATTTGAGGACCTCCAGCTTGACCACCCTACTGGTGAAGGGGAGACTCGGCTAGGTTCTGCTCTGAAGACTCCATGCCTATGGCGGAAGGAGCTCATCAACCTTCCGAACTGGACGCCTCTGCCTCCTCCTCCTCCTCCTCCGGTGAGTCAGGGCACTCCGCCTCCTCCACCGCCTCCTCCTCCGGCGAGTGATGATCAGGGAACTCGGCCTCCTTCTCCGGCGCGTGGCGGCACTCCGCCTCCTTCTCTGCCTGCGCCGGCGCGCCCAAGCACCCAGCCTCCTCCTTCTCTGCCTCGTCAGCAGGGGCGGAAGAGACCCGCCGCCGCTCCGGCTGCTCTAGCGCGTCGTAGTCCTTCTCCTCCTCCTCGTAAGAAAGGAAAGAAGACAGCCGCAGCCACTCCGTCTGCTCTGCCGGCGTCTAGCAGTACAGCCAGAGGCGGGAGGCAATACAGATTCAGTCCTTCTCTGAAGACTCCAGAGAAGTTAGCATACGAGAGGACCCCGGAGGAGAACGCCGAGATCGTGCGAGAAGAAGTGAGGAACTTCTTTGAAGGGGTGAAAGCAAAGAAACATCCACCTCCGGAGGAGAAGGTAGATCCGGTGAAAGCGCAGCGCACTCTGGCTGCCCTGAAAAAACCAGCAAAGTCTCCGCTGAAAGGCACCTATGAGCGCATTATTGAAAAGTCATTTGTCGAAGCGGAGCGGTCGGGAAGTACTGTCAGTGATCAAAGGTTAAAAGAACGACGAGCTGGGAAAAAAATTCTCCAGCTCGGCGAACAAGCGAACCAATCGTGCCCCCCGCTCAAGGTGCCTACTAATGATCCGTGGATGGTGCCCGGTTATATCAATCTTGGAGATTACCTGCCCGACGATGTACATTATGAGTTCTTGGAGGTGGAGGAACACAAATACGAGTACGGGAAGCCTCTCGTCAAAGATGAAAGATCTCTAACAACGATGATGCGAAGATTCCATGATTGGTACATGAAAACTTGCAGAGAGTCTGGGGGGGAATACTTTGACGCTGAGAGTTAGAGAGGAGCATGACCTCGTTGGAATTGAACTGTTGAATGTTCCATTTGAGGAGTTCTTCCAGTTTTTCAATCAAAAGGCCCTCGATAAAGCAACGGTCACTTGCTACTGTCTGTAAGTAGTACTACTTCTGTCATTAAGTCTTTCTATATAGGTCAGCTCTTTCATTGCATGTATTTATAATTATCCTCACTATATTATGTAGATTGAAGATCGCCGAATTGAAGAGAAGACAAATTGGTGATATTGAGTTCATTAACACAAATCTCATAGATGCAACTGAGGTTAAATATCGTGCCGACGATACCGAGGCCAAATTGCTACAATCGTTGGTAATAAATGAAAACAAAGATATAATACTTTTTCCTTACAACTTCAAGTGAGTATTAGTGTCTTGTGCATATTCGGTTTCCTTTATTAGTCCAGGTTATAGTAATGTAATGGATGAGTTATGCATGAGTGCACAGGTTCCACTATATTCTCCTAGAGATTAAGCTTGAGCAGGGACTAGTAACCGTCTTAGACTCGAGACGAAAAGATCCCCAGGACTATGCGGACATGACTCAAATGCTCGAGAAGTAAGTTAAATCGATCATTATCCACCATATGAGCAACTTTGTTCATTTCCTGATATCAAGTAATTATTTTCTTTGTCTGGCAGGGTTTGGAGAAAATTCACCAAAAAAGCTCTGGGACTGCCGAAGAAGCTGCAATTTAGACACCCGAAAGTAAGTACTATAGTAACATGTTCCGCGCATCTCGTAGTGATTCAAGCGCTAGTTTCATCAATACCATTTGGCATACTTGCTTATCAGTTTCATTGACCTCTATTTCTTGTAAAGTGGTTGTGGCAGGAACAAGGGAATTATTACAGTGGATACTACGTTTGCGAGTCCATCTGCCACACGACCTGTGAATGAGGGTACTCTGAAGAACAATATGAAGTGCGTAAGTAATAATATTCACAATTTTATTTTATTACCATCATTTGTGTTGAGTTTTATTTATTCATATATATATATATATATATATATATATATATATATATATATATATATATAT
>NC_041392.1:101541084-101568962 GCF_002162155.2 Triticum dicoccoides
AACCTCAGCCCCTGAAATGCTGACCCGTGGATGCCTATTGGTCCCGGTTGATGCCACCAACCGGGACCAAAGGCAAAAAAACAAAAACCTCAGCCCCTGAAATGCTGACGCGTGTATGCCTATTGGTCCCGCCTAGTGCCACCAACCGGGACCAAAGGCTCTCCTGCCTGGGCTCGGCGCACCGGCCACGTGGAGGCCCATCTGTCCCGGTTCCTGTTTGAATCGGGACTAAAGGGCCAGGCATTAGTAACGACCGTTTAGTCCCGGTTCAGAAACCGGGACAAAAGGCCCTTACCAACCGGGCAGAAGATCCTTTTTCTACTAGTGTAATAAAAGAAATAAAATGGCAGCGCGTGATCTGATTCTTTTCTATCTCTTGCCCCTGGGAAACTGCCTGTCCTTGACTGAAGAAAAGGAAACTGGTGTGATTCAGATAACAACGGGCATGACCTGAGTCTTTTTCTGTACTTGACTGAAGAAAAGGAAAAAAAATCAAGTCTATCTCAGACAATCACGGGCGTGACCGCGCTTTCTTTCTATTCTCTGTTCTCTTCTACCTTAGGAGCGGGAGAAGGTCGGCAGGGCGTGCTCATCGGTAGTGGCTGCGCGGATCTCACGGCCAGAGCAGGATGTCGCCGGTGGCCGCGCCGACCAGAAACGGCCTGCAGCTTCGGTCCGCTCGGTCGGACCGGTCAAAGACAGGACCGAACCGAGGAAATTTTGGGCCGAAATTTGGTAACCGGACCGGCAAATTTCTGCAGCTAGCCAGTACCGATCGGTCCGGTCTTGAACGGGCCACGAGCGGGCCGAAAAGCCCACTCGCACCGTCCAGCCTGAAGTGCGAGTATGATTTTGAGGGATTCTTCAGGAAAGATTATCTTCTCAGCTTGCAGAGCTTTGTATTCATGCAGGGATGCGTTGGAGGCTGAGTTATGTGCTTGTATGGAGGGGTTATCTTCTTCGATTCAAAGCACCGTACAGCCGATCAAAATTGAGATGGATTCTTCGGTTGTAGTGTCCATGATCACATGTGTGAGCATGGATCGCTCGATATATTCTTCCTTAGTGAATGAGATTAGGTTTTTATTGAATCTACATCAAACTTGTATTACTCATGTCGTTCGTTCGCAAAATAAAGCGAGCGACAAGTTAGCTGCTTTTGATCCTATTAATAATAGGACTATGACTTGGTTAGGGTCAGGTCCTCCAGAAATTTTGGAGATAGTTGCTGAAGATTGTAATGATACTTTGAATGAGTAAATACAAGTGTTGAGCCCGGAAAAAAAATGGCTGCCGTCTGCTGGTGTGTTTCCTTCGCTACGTAGCCGGCTGCCGGCTGCCACTAATTTGCTTCTAATCCATCAAATTATGTCTTTGGGCGTGTTTCCTTCGCTACGAAGCCAGCATGCCAAGGTCCTCGTTACGACGCCTCCTTCCTCTTCAAACACGCCATGTCCTCCTCTCCTCTTCTCTCACAGCCAGATCCTCTCTCCCACGCGTCGTCTCCTACGATTTTGCCTCTCAACAACGAATCCAGATCCATGCAGATCGACCATAGAGGCCACTCTGGGAGGCACCAGCTGGAGGAGGAGAGGTCGTGACCTACGGCGGAGGAGAGGCCCCGGCGGTGGATGAAAGTTTGTGATGCGTAGCGGCGTCGTGGACGCCGGCGCCGACTCCTGCACCTTCGGCTCGCCTTCCACGCCTTGCCGCCGCACCATCGGCTCCTCCCTCTCGGCCTCCTCTTTCCCCACGTCCCTCTTTGTTTTACACGGCGGCAGGAGGGTCGCATCTATGAGTAGCTTCTTTGATTGATTCATGTGATTGTGTTTTCTTAGTTCATTTTGCGCTAATCCGTTGCTGGTCGCCTGTTCGTTGTTATGCTGCATCGTTGTATGGCTGTGTATCCATCTTGTATTGCTGGTCTGATTTTCCCCTTTTACCAACTCTCATTAAATCCTCCAGCTATTATACTTGATACTTTTAGTTCCTTGAACCGATCGAAATGATTTCAGTGGTGAAGTAGGTATGTGGCACTTCAAGTTTGAGGAAGTAGCGATTCGAGACAACGGGAGGAGAGAGGATGATGGGCTTTCAAATGTTTGTATGGTCCCGTGATGCGTCTCCTCTGTACTTCAGGTATGCCTTTTTGTGCATCTGGTATGTGTATACGGCAGCTTTCGTATGCTCATAATTTGTTTACTGCAGTTTACTATCATTGTTAGTAATACATCGAATTTATTTGTTTGACACATTGTTGTGTGTCGTGCGTGTGCATGCAGTATTAATGGAACCAATCCTGCCGGAGATCGCGTTGTTGCGCCTAAACGTTTCAGCTAGGCGGTGTAGTCCAGTCTCTATTCGTACTGCTATGTTCCAGTGTGCGTGCATACTTTCATGAATTTGTGAGGATCATGAAACTAAATGTTTTCTGTATAAGTAATTCCTTTTTGCTTGTGGTGTCATTTTTTGTGGTAATTTATTTTAGATTTTCTTTGTTCCATGGCTATTTTCGTAGGGTCACAAGTGACTTCTGGCAAAAGATTGTGAACAAAGCTATGCAAGAATTATTATTTTTGGTCCTATGGAAGGTATGATTCTTGTGCAAAGCACCACTAGACTTCTTAATTCCCAGGTCAAGAATCATCTTCCTTCAACAAGATTCAATTTGTATGCATTTCTTTAGTTCATCCATATCCTGGCGAGCTCTATGGCCAGCCTCCTCAGTATAGGCTTTGAATTTTCACTTGGTTGTCGCTTAATGCATTTTTCTTTTACTTGCTTCCTGCTTAAAATTGAAAGCCGCCTTCTGGAGCATATCCACTCAATATTGATATAAACAAGCCAACAATTGTTGCTTGACAAGCTTGAAATCCAAAGCCGCCCTCTAGAGCATATAAATTGTTGACCAATTCGACCGCAGAGGAGGCAAACGAGGGATCTTGCCCCGCACGGCGAGGAGGGGAGGAGGATGTCTTCCACCGCATGGCACAGCCACCCGGTACTGTTGAACGACGATGGGGGCGCCTGACGAGGACAGTGAGGTTGGTGTTGGCAACTGCAGCAAGAGGCCGTCGGATACGTCATCGGCGTTGTTCTTCCGCTCGAGGCAGCCGTCATCCACGTGCTCCTCCGAAAGTTCCTCCTCACCACCACTGGTGGATGCCAGTGTGGCCAGCCTTCCCTCCACGCGCACTTACTCCCTTGCTCCCGTCGGCGCCCGCTCCCTTAGGCCTTCTTTGGTTCATAGGATAGGAATTTTATAGGAATAGGAAAATCATAGGAAGTGAGATGACATGCATGTCAATTTCTACAGAGAAAGAGATGTCATTTGGTGCATAGGATAGGATTTTTTCCATTGAGTCTAGGCTAATATTTTTTTCCTCCAAAACGTGAAGGATTGATTCCTATCCTACATAGGAATAGAAATCTATTCCTACAAACCAAAGAGCTTCAAAGGAATTTTTCCTTAGAATTCCTACAAAAATCCTACAAACCAAAGGAGGCCTTACCCTATTTCTCTTCCCTGGCCCTCTCTCTCTCTGTCTCTCTGCTGTACACAAAGAGAGCCGTGCTGTCAGCACAACAGAGTACAAAATTGAAGGCCAAATAGGCAGATTTGTCCAATTCTCAGACTAGATTTAATGAATGAAGCTGCAGTTCATTAGACCAGCGATTATGGATATGGATCCATCCTCGTGTGCTGGATGAAGGGGTCTAATTATAAGCAAGTATAGAGAAAAGCACATGACGTTGTTTTCTTCGTAATTTAATCTTACAAAAGTACATCGTTTGTTCGGGGGATAGGCAATCTGGTGATGTTAGCCTTATATTATATCTATGACAGCTTTGCACCATTTGTTTCTTGGGATTTTTTCCATTTTTGTTATTAATGTGTTGTAGGTCGTTGAAAGTAACTTAAAGGAATGAGAAGCTCACACTCTCGCGACCGCTTCGCCCTCCGTGGGCGACCGGTTGCGCCTCCTCCCTGAGCTCTCCCCTCCCCTCTCTTCTTGCCGCCGTCACTGGCGTCCGGCGTTGGGCCTGGCCTAGGAGGCGCTGGCGGCGGCGGCGGCCACTGGCCTTTCCCCTCACGGGGCGGTGCGGCGCTGCGGGGTGCTCCCAGGCGGCGGCGGTGCTCTCCGGCGTGGTGGCGGGGGATCTTCTGGGACGCGGCGCTGCCGTTGGCGGCGGAGTGGTGCGATCTGGCTGTGCCCGCTCGGCCCAGATTTGGGCCCTTCGGGCCGGCGGCGGGGAGGGTCGTCAGTGTGGCTTTCGGGAGGCAGGGGAGCGGCGATGGGCGGGTGGATGCTGGCGGCGCTGGTGTCGTCCTGCTGCAGCGTGGGTGGCCTGATATGCCCTGCTGCTGCGTCCGGACGGCGACCGCGACGGTGCCGGAGGCTCGGGCCTCCCGCACGACAGCGATGCAGATACACTACAAGAAATACGTCAACTTGTGACCACCACTATTGGTCACTAAAAGGTCATGGTTTTTCATTTGTGACCTTTTTGTGACCAAAAACAGAAGGTCAAAATCTGGCGGTCATAAACTGACTATAGCGACCTTTCTTCTGGAATGGTCGAAGACGTTTATGACCAAAATACGTCTACTGTGGCGTTTTGGTCACTAGCAACCTCCCCAGGCCATGTAGGCATCCAGCGTGGCAATCTGACGTGGCACAAGATTTAGCCCGGTCCAATTCGGTTTTCTACATGGGCCTAGCCCAACAATCCGGCCTTTTTACTATATATTTTCTCTATTAATTTTCTCTAGCTACATGGGCCTGGCCCAACAATTTGGCCTTTTTATTTTCTAGGCATGGCCTTTTGCGGTCCATTTCATTTTTATTTTCGAGGGTTTTTTGTGGTCCAGTTTTTAGATGGGTCCCAATTGTCAGATTTTTCCTGGCAGTGGAGCCACATCGCTTTTTATCAAAGAACTCATCAACTTTCCATTTCTCACATTTCTCACAGTACACAAATGACAAATATTTCAAATGAAACAGAACTAGGTACAAAGTATATTTCTCACATTTCTTACAGTTTTACAACTTCACTGGATTCTGCTCCAGAATGTGCTGACTACTACAGAATACAATATAACTAGGTACAAAGTACAACCAAAACACAAGGCAGATTATCCAGATAACCACCATGCTTCATCGTCTTCTCTTCCAAACAAGTGGAATGAGCCCTCTCTTCTCCTAGGTGTGCTCCTCCTACAACAGCAGCAACAGCAGGTCAAGAACAACAATAGAGTCATATGAGCTGCTTCTGCTCCTGTTAAACAGAATAACAACAAATCGAGCTAATAAACAAGCTTGAAGCACTGTGGGAAACAAAAGCATAAAAACAAACTAATGTCTCAGGTTAATCATAGGATAAATCTGTGTTGAAGCACTGTGTTTAGATGTATTTTAATTAATTTCAAATGTGTAATGTAAGGTGTTGTGGATCAGTGCATAAGAACATTAGTTTGTAAATAACAGGAACAACTTGGTATGACACACAGAGCACTATACAGATTTTAGCTTTTCTATCCAAGTACAAATAGCAAAACATACTAAATTAATTGAGACACTTTGCCGAGAGACTAAGATGAAACGTGCATATATATACTACTGTAAATTAATTGAGACGCTCATGCCAACATGTTCAGATCGAAATGCACTAACAAGTAGAAACGTCAAGAGATCTATGCTTGGAATCACAACCAACCAATACTTCACTAACAGGTCACACTGAGGATGAAAAGAAAAAGAGACAAAAACACAACAGATATATCTTCACATCCTGAAGCAGCACCAACAATGCCTGATTCCGGGACAAAACTATTAACTAGGGAACAACTCCAACAATAAAAAACAGGGGAGCAGAACTAGAGGAGTGAAATCTCTGTATATGAGGTCAGGCAAAGTAAAACTCAACATACATACATAGAGTAGATGCAGACCATAGCAAAAACTTAAGCAAGCAAAAACCCATCTTTCCACATTCGTGTATCTCAGCAGAAAAAAATGTGTAACTCACTTCTGAATGGGCTGCACCAGCTACGGTTTCTCCAGTTCAACACAACATACCATGCTCATGCTAACATATATTCAGGTGGAAATTCAGTGTGACAGGAAACAACATGCTTGCAGTAACAAGTACTACTAATGTCTAGAACTACAACATGCTTGGAATCACAACCAACCAAATGCAAGTCAATACTTCATTAACCAAGCAAGATTATTTCAGTTGATTATATTTGACAAAGCTAGCACATAGATGTTTGATATAGAAATTAGTAATATGGGAATCAGCAAGGTCCTCTCTTAGTGCTATGGGGATTAAGAGCATGCACACGGAAAGCTAATTGGCAAAAAAACTTGCTAACACTTATATTCAGAGCACTACTAGTACTTGTTGTACCAATAATGATATGTTTGTACAATGGTTGGTGTATGTGGATCTCGGCACTGTATGATGTATAACAGAGAAGAACGGCAAAAAAACATTTGGTGGCATTGAGTTGCTGACAGAAGTATGCAAAAAAGCTACTCGGTTGCTAGCAAGATGAATCAACAAGAACTGTGAAGGTTGGAGTCTAGAAAGGTATTCCCTGTTGGAAATCGACTACGACAGCAATTAAGTTATGCATCATTCTTGGCGGTGGATATCATCCCTGCCATTTTTAGCAATCACTACACGTAAAAGAAGTAAAGCATGTCAGCTGTATTGATTTTCAAACACACAAAAATGAAGGAGCAAAAGGCAGCCAAAATATAACTGCAGGGCCCTCTTAACAAATAATGTTTGTGCTCAATCTGTTAGTACAAACACTACTATATCTGCCAAATGCACATGCCAGTTTATATGCCTAAAGAAACTAAGATTTTCTAGCAAGCAAGATGGCAACACAGTTGACCTTGAAGGTTGTACAGTAAAACATCAAAGTTTACTCATGAATGAATTGTGTCTAATCAGGACATCCAATCAATGGTTTCATCATCATAGAGAACCCACAAAGATGTACAGCAAGGGAGCAGATACCTTTGTCTCCTTGGAGCTCCTTGTGCAGGTCATGCCCTCCATCTACATGGAAGGAAGGAGCTACTGCTGCTGCTCTAGACCGAATCAACAAATCAAGGTGGTGCATTGTAGACCCTGCAATCCAACCATCCATATACAATTAGGTATTTTCATCCACTGTAGACACTACAGCAGAGAAGAACAGAGCAGAGAATGGAATGGAAGAAGAAGACCTGCAGATGGTGACGGGGAAGAAAGAAGACTGCTGAAGTTGAGCACGCGGGCGTCACGCACGCACGCGGGCTGTACGGAGGAACAACAGCGGCCTCTGCATCTCCGATCCCGCAGACGAACGCCGGCGTCGGCACCTTCCTCGACGCGATGACGATGCAGCAATGTCGACGACGCCATGGTGTAGATGAACGCCAGCAGCTGCTGAGCCGCACGCCGTGGAGCAAGTCCTGGCCGCCGCTGATGACGACCTACATGAGGAAGAAAAGCAAATCGGGCATGCATGAGGAACCGCGGCGCACGATCCAGATCGAATCGAAAGAAGAAGAGGGGCGAGACTGGAACCTCCATCGTGTGACAAGGGCGGGGATCCGGAAGCACCGCGGTGGCCATGGCGGAGGTCGAGGAGGGCCAGCCAAACGTGTCATTGCTCTGCTTGGAGGTCCGGCCACGGCTTGCAACAACGCTGGTGGTGCCTGCACCTGCGTGAGGAGGAAGACAATGCGCCATAAGGTAAGGTAAGGGAAGCTGAGGGGAGAAGAGCAAATCGACAGATTGCGTTACCTAGACGAGCAGCAGAAGCGGGAGCAGACGTGGGGATGCAGCCAACTCGCGATGCAGACCGAGCGGATCTGGAAGCGGACGCCATGGAGATGAGCTCTAGGTCCAGCCCCTGGGCGGATCTAGGAACCGCCGCCATGGAGATGGAGCTCTAGGTCCACGCCCTTGGCGGATCTCGGAGCAGCGGATCTGGCCGTGGATCGATGGGAAGCCGCGAGGAGATGGGATGCCGACCTGCTCGACTCGATCTAAGCTAGGGTAGGGAGAGATGGTGAGGGGAGGGAGCGATGAGGTCGGCGGCGGTGGGTGAGGAGGACGGCGTGGTCGATAGTGGGTGGGAGCAGCGGGGAGAGGACTGGATCGGAAGAGGGACGGGAAGGAGGTGGCGGCGGCGGCGAGGAGATGGGGACGAGGGAGGAGGGGTGCGAGGGGGGGATCTGAGCTAGGGTTTGGGTTGCGGGTGGGGTATCTCTTTTTCTTTTCTCTTTTCTTTAGATAGATGGATGGATGTGGGATGGAGAGATGGATGGATGCATGGACGCCATGTCATCGATCCGTGGACAGAGTTATGATTGGTTCAGAAAATCAGTGATGTAAAATAGTTTTCAAGTACTAAAAATAGAGGGATTTTGTGAAGTAGCTATCAAAAATATTTTGCAGAAGGGCATTATACAAATTTTCACTCAAGCTAGACCACATTTTATGGATGAGCACCAATTTGTATGCATTCTGATCTTTCTAGCTATTTTTAATCATTTTTCGAGTGTCCAAACTGAGTTTTTTGTGAAGGACCTATAATATATTTGTTGCAAAATTGGACCAAATCATTTTTCTAAGGCCATATTTAATGCAGAATTGACCAAATTATTGGGTGTAAAAAGTTTTGATCCACCTCTGGTGAAAAAGACAAATTTTCGCCGATTCAGTTGGAAGCGGGTCAAATTTGAACTGCGGATGCCTCATAGTTTGCTATTTATTTTTTACAAAAATCATTTATAGGTACGAAAGTATCTATTTAATCAGAGAAACACCAAAAAAATTCCAAGATTCAACCACTAGCTAGGAACGGTCATTCCCGCCATTTTGACCGCATTTTGAAACGGGCATAAAAAATTCAAAAAAAATCAAAAAATTGGGAAACCTTCGCATTGTGTCATTATATGTGGCTAAGTTCCCAGGAAAAATAACAAACTTGTAATACGACAATTATTTTAAAAAAGTGTTCTCAGAAATGAGCTATCATCTCTCAAGATTCATGGCTTTCAAGCCAAATGATCAATCTTATGGCCATATTCATGGCATAGTTTGTTCAAATGATCTCATATTGTGCACAAGGGTACATATTGGAATGGCAAACAATGTTGCCTAAGGAAGTTTTCATTTTCTTTGGACGAAAAAAACATTTTCCATTTTTCTTGTGCCCAACAAGAGGTTTTTTTGTGAAGGACCTCCCAAATAATTGTTGCAAAATTGGACCAAATCATTTTTCTAAAATACTAGGCCATATTTAATGCACAATTGACCAAATGGTTGGGTGTAAAAAGTTTTGATCCACCTCTCGTGAAAAAGACAAATTTCCGCCGATTCAGCTGGAAGCGGGTCAAATTTGAACTGCAGCTGCCTCATAGTTTGCTATTTATTTTTTCCAAAAATCATTTCTAGGTACATAAGTATCTATTTAATCAGATAAACACCAAAAATATTCCAAGATTCAACCACTAGCTAGGAACGGTCATTCCCGCCCTTTTGACCGCATTTTGAAACGGGCATAAAAAATTCAAAAAAAGATCAAAAATTTGGAAAACCTTCGCATTGTGTCATTATATGTGGCCAAGTTCACAGGAAAAATAACAAACTTGTAATACAGAAATTATTTTAAAAAAGTGTTCTCAGAAATGAGCTATCATCTCTGAAGATTCATGGCTTTCAAGCCATATGATCAATCTTATGGCCACATTCATGGCATAGTTTGTTCAAATGATCTCATATTGTGCACAAGGGTGCATATTGGAATGGCAAACAATGTTGCCTAAGGGAGTTTCATTTTCTTTGGACGAAAAATCATTTTTCCATTTTTCGAGTGCCCAAAATGAGTTTTTTGTGAAGGACCTACCATATATTTGTTGCAAAATTGGACCAAATCAATTTTATAAAATACTAGGCCATGTTTAAGCACAATTGACAAAATGGTTGGTGCCAAAAGTTTTTATCCACCTCTGTGAAAAAGACAAATTTCTGCTGATTCAGTAGGAAGCGGGACAAATTTGAACTGCAGCTGCCTCATAGTTTGCTCTTTATTTTTTCAAAAAATCATTTCTAGGTAGAAAGGTATCTATTTAATCAGAAATACATGGTTTGGTGGCAATACGTTGAGGTTTGGATGGTGGCCCAGGGCCCCAACTCCAAAGCGCGTAGACTCGCATGCCCGCCGCGTGGTCACCGCGTGACCGTGGTGTTGCCACGCGTTTCGGGCGGCCTAGGCATGTCTAGTGGGTTGGGAACTCCCCTGATAGGTGTCAAGAAGAAGAAGGCAATAGAAGAATCTCATGGGGAGACTGAACCGAGCTCAAACATGAATTAGCACCCAAGTGTTTGATTAGTGGTACGGGAAATGCACATGGCCAATGGGCCTGAGTTTTGGTCGAGGATGATCAGTTACTAAGAAGACCGTCTTCACAAATTTTCATCTCAAAAGGAGGAGCCTAGGTGGTACTTGCTTTGCAAACTACCACACTGGACATAACTATGAATGTTGAAGCTTGGCTCAAAATAATGAATGGATTGAGCTGGCATTTGGTGGAGGATGGTTAGTTGGGCATAGGAAAGCACTGTAGAAAATGGATACTATTTGGACATGCCAAAGTGGTACTTCCTTCACAAACTGTTGTTCTGAACAGAATAGGAAAATGAATATTTTTGAATTATTTTTGAACTAGGCAAGGAAATTTTTTACATATTTGACGAAGATATGATCCAAAGAATTTATGAGATTTTTTTGGGAATTTTGGGAATGACAGAAATATAGGTTGCTTCACAACTTAGGGCAAAAACTGCCACATGGACATGACACATAGGCAAAACTGATGAGGTGGTGCCTAGTCATACCAACCCACCACAATTTACAAGGCTATGACCATCTATATTGGTCGTTAACAACTAGAAATAAGGCAGCGGACTAGCGTTGTTTGCTTTATGACCATTTCATGTAATGAAATTATGACCTTTCTGACCAAAATGGTCGCAATGGTTTAGGGTTTAGAGCCCCCCAGACAGCTTTTGACCAATTGGTCTAAAATGGTCATAAATTTATTACCATTTCTTCGAGGGTCACTGACAGAAGGTCATAAGTTGACATATTTCTTGTAGTGATAGTTCCCTCCCGCGTGGCTCCGGTGCTGCTGCTCCTGTTGCCTCGTGCGTCTCTCTCCGTCCTCTTGGCCTCGTGGTGGTGATCTCGGTGAGGCGGCGTGAGTGGGTGGTGTCATGACCGCGGTGGCGCATGCTGTTGGGCGGCGAGGTGGCTGTTTGGCTTTGGCCTGGTTGGGCGGTGGGGTATGGAGTGCGGGAGAAATCCCTTGTCGGCTCTCTTCCGGCTCCGATGCGGTGACACCTGTGGTTCCCACCATCCCTTCTTGGAGGGTGTCGGATGTATCCATCCCCCACTTCCTTTCACGTGCCGGGGGAAACCCTAGGAAAAGTCCGAGCAGCAGCGTCGTCGACGTCGCATCCCTTGTTAGAGGTGCTGCTTGGTACGCGGCGGATCGGAGCCTGGTCTATGGTGGGTCAATTTCGGAGGGCGCAGCGGTGGCGGGTCATCCGCGCTTTGTCGAGCTGCCGTTGTTGGCATTTCTTTCTTCTTATTTGTTCTTTCTTCAACAATTACCATTGCTATTGTTCGCTTAGTTTGAACATCTGTATGTATTGGCTTTGCATAATGATTAATTTAATACAGGCGGCCTTGTCCAGGCTATGCCAACACGGTGACTTGCAGCTCACATATCTAGTGTCTCTTACAGACCTTTAAAATAGTATAGTGGATTGATTGTGGTGCTACTATTTTTTTTGGAGTCATGATGTTTACTGACTCTTGTTTGGTTAATGTCAGGGAGCAAACTGGGACACAGAACATTTTGTTGCATTTTATCCTTTTCTAACTCGACCACACTTGGTTCAGTTCACTTCTCATCAAAGCCACAATCTTTAGGTATATAGACATTATGGTATTCTTTCAGTTCAAGCTATGCTATTGTGTACGTTTCCGAATCCTGATCAATTATGATATGTTCCTTAACTTCAGATGCCCATCTCCTACCAATGTACAATGGTACTAATTACTTAAAGCGTCGGTGATATTAATTACCTAAAGCTGATTACTTCAACAATTTTTTTCCTTTGACTTATCTCATCTTTATTTGTCCAACTCTTATTCAGACATTAGCATTTACTCCCTCTGTTCCAAAATAACTAAATCCACGACACTTATTTTGGATCGTAGGGCGTAGCATTTATATTTATTATTACTGAAGGTATTTCATTAACTTCGTTGTATGTTCTCTGAAATCAAATATCTGGAAATGTGGTGCTGATTTTTTCCATACTGAATTTGTGTTAGACTCTATCATTGCAACTTATAGCAAATCACAGGTGAGTTGCATCCAAATTCATTCTCCATGTAATAGTTCTTGACACTATTGCACACTTAAATGCTACAGCATTCAATTGTAGGTTTCTCTACTTACCGGAATTTTCATGGGCGGGCGTGCTTGTGTTTCTATACATGGAAGATTTTGGGTTGCCACAAAGAACACGGTATATTCTATGAATCATACTCAAATGGCCTTTTGCCTCCCATGTTGCTTATATATCTTTATATTTTAATTGGGGTTGTAGAGGTGCACAAAATGTTTATTTATCATCAGGTAGCTTAAAATCTGCTTGTTTGGAGTTCTCACACATGTTGTCCAGTTTTTACTGTGTAATGATGGCATGTTATCTTCTTTGAGTCACTCTTTAAAAAAATCATCTCCTTATTTGGAGATGAGGTTGCCAACCCTACATTTGTGCCACAAATATATCACTTACCGCATTGTGCCAATGTGCTCAATGAAAAGTGTTTCTTCATTTTGAAGGTTACCCATACTCTATCGCATCTACATCACAACCCCTTCCGTTATACCTCATGAACTAAAATATGGATACATCCTAATAATTTTAGTACTATGCGTAGCCGTTGTACATTATACAGGCCATGCTGAATCCAAAGATATTGTAATCCCCTTTAGGAAATAAATAATTTTGGTCTAGCATTTAAAACCGATCCAATCAGTCATGCGTTGAATTTTACTAATGGTAGTCTGACATGCACATCATGCACTTCTAAAAGTTGTCTCATGTCAGCATTGTTGCTCCCTCATAAACCAACCGTTCGTTACTTTGGTTTTATTACTACAAGTCCTACTTCAATAAAACAATTTTCATCACATGTCCATAAGTCACTACTGCAGGATGCTACTAACGCAACACTACAATCAGAGACCTTCGAAGAAACTGTGTGCGATGCAATAATTGCAAACAGTGATTAAAAAACCATCAAAAAGATGCAAAACGTTTGCGTTGACGGATGCATCAAACACGGTTCAGAATTTAGTACCGTGTGCTATGCGCGGCATACGGTTTAGTTTAATGAGCTGTTTGCGATGAGGCAGAAGAACAGAAACGGGTAGCCAGATGAAGGTGTTTGTGATATACGGCATATGGTTCACTTGGATGAACTGTTTGTGATTAGGCAAAACAAAAGAAACGGTCAGCCAGATCAAGGTGTGTGCGATAGAGGGCAAATAGTGAACTGTTTGCGTTGAGTCAAGATAACAGAAACGGTTCAATTTAACAAGATGCGTGTGATACGCGGAAAACAGGTATGTAATCACAAATGTGTGCGAAGACGGATAATAACACATATGATTGCTGCTAATAAGACGTATGTGTTGTGCGTTGGGATTGCATACAGAACAGCAACATATATATCTACACACTTGTAAGGGCATGGTTGCATAACGAAATTAAACATCCAATTACATAGGTGGCTACTACACACATGACATTTACACACACCAAAATAAACTATTACATGCATAATTACATAGGTGGCTACTACACATATGACATTTTCACACACCAAAGGCAACTATATATTACATGCATAATTAACTAGGATAAACGATTATCTGATCATCATCTACTTCTTGTGACGCTTGCCGCCACTTCTTTGCTTGTGGCTCGATCCGGCTCGTCGATTTCGGTAAAGAGGCACTTCCTTATGTCAACGATCCGCCTGTGCAACTCGTAGCATGTGTACACGCTCTTGGCCACGAACCTAATGTGAGGTTCATCCCGTCGACGCATCCAGGCCCCGTGCCGGGATATGGGACATGTTCTATTGGCATCTTGCTTCATCTTTTCATAGTATGGGTCGATGATGGCTGAGGCAAGTTTAACCAGGGAGTCCTTCGTGCTACCCCATACCTTGTAGTGCTCACAGATTTCGACAAGGTTCTTATAGGCCAAGCCCGTAATCCTGAGCGCTTTTACATCGTCGGTAGTTTCCACCGTAGTGAACTTGTAGTCGGTGCAGTTGACAAACCTGGCGAAACGGTCATAAGGCTGTGTGGCCATGCAGTAGTGGTAGATGAGGACATGATGGCGCACGCACAACTAGGCGATGACAACCTTTTGTTTGCCGGGAAGACCGGCAGTGTACTGGAGGTTGATGCCGACCACCTTGTACTTGTCTCCAGCAAGCAACTGCTCCATGGTGTTGATGTAGTCCTCCACCACGGCCAGGTTGATGATGTACACCACCGTGGGATCCGTCTCCCTTGCATGGGTCTCGACTTTATGCCGCCGAACTCCATTGGAGCGCCGCTAGATATCCTCTCTGTATGTGTCTTCGTGGGTGTGCTTGTTGTGTTGTGGGACGAGATCGAAAGAATAAGACACAGTGATACGTGGCAAATAAGACGAACTATGCGAGCGATGGCGGAGACATCAAGCACGAATCAGATTAGAATTGTGTGTGTGATACATGGCATATAGTTGATCCATCCAAACTGTTTGTGATGGAATAAGCCATGTGTGTTGTGGGAAAACGCTTGCTGGTATATAACCGTTTGCGATTGATGAATTCATCACCAATGGGTTACCTAGTGTGGTCCGTGTGTGATGTGATATGCTCTGTCTGCAGAACATATATGCTCTGTGTACAGAAGAACAACATATATATACTTGTAACATGACATGATTGCAAGACCAAATTAAACATCCAATTATGTTATATAACAAATACCATAAATATTGCAAGGTTCAAATTCCTGCATTACAAGGCCCAAATTCAAATATTACAAGATTCAAACTATTCAGACACATAAAATTCATCTTCCTTAGAATTTTTTTCATGCATTATTTCTGTGAAAGGATCAGCCATCGAGAACTCATATAGCGGCTTGATAGAGTGACATACATCAAGTATTCTCAAATCTATAAAATTATTCAATCCGATAATAGTGAAACCTCAAAGTTAAAACTCAATTCATCACAAGAATATAGAGAGGAAGAAACACCATATGATCCAACTATAGTAACAAAGCTCGCGGTACATCAAGATCGTGCCAAATGGAAAACACTAGAGACAGAGAGATCAAACACATAGCTACTAGTACATACGCTCAGCCCCGAGGCTGAACTACACCCTCCTCATCATGGTGGCTGCTAGGATGATGATGATGATGATGATGATGGCCTCCGGTGATGATTTCCCGCTCCGGCAGGGTGCCGGAATGGGCTCCCGATTGGTTTTTCGTGGCTACAGTTTCTTGCGACGGCAGAACTTCCGATCTAGGGTTCTTTTCGAATGTTTGTGTATTTATAAGAATTTTTGGCATCGGTCTCACGTCAAGGGGGTGCCCGAGGGGCCCACAAGGTGGGGACGCGCGCCCTAGGGGTAGGGCACGCTCCCTAGGTTGTGGCCTCCTCGGTCACTTCCTGCCCCAACTCCGGTGCTTCGGGGGTCTCTTTTGGTTCAGAAAAAATCACCGTAAATTTTCAGCCCATTCTGAGAACTTGTATTTCTGCACAAAAAACGACACCACGGTAGTTCTGCTGAAAACAACATCGGTCCGGGTTGTTCTTATAAAATCATACCAAAACCATATAAAATTGTTGCAAACATGGCATGAATACTTCATAAATTATAGATACGTTGGAGACATACCAGGGGCTAAATGGGAGATTTAAAAAAATTCAAACTCTGATGAATTTGACGAAGATCGGAGTGAAGAAATAGAAATGTGGGGGAACTAAGTCATCCCAGAAATTAAAAGCATGCATACAAGATATATAAAAATGAAGAACATGCAATCATATAGTAATGCAAGCATGAGGAAGATGAACTACAGAAATAGAATACAGCTTGATGAAAGTCTTCAGTTCAAGTTCTTCAGAAAGTATATCACATATTCTTCAGCGGCGAAAAATGTAATGGGATGGGTGAGGAATTTGAAATCAGCTTGGCTCAGTGAAGACACAGCGATTTGGTAGACTAGTTCCAGTTGTTGTATCAACTATACGTCTGGTTGAGGCGTCTGAGACGAACTTAGAGGACACACGGTCCTCACCGTATTCCTCTTTAGCTAAGGTCACTCAGACCTCGCCCAATCACTTGTGGTAAGTCTTCAAGGTAGACTTCCAAAACCTTCGCAGACTTGTTCGCCGACATAATGACTCTTGGTGTGCTCAGAACATGACACCTAACCGTCTAGAAGAATGATAGTCTTGAAAGATAACAGGCGTTTGATCACACGGATCAATCTCTTAAGTGATGCTCAGTCACTTTGGCTATGGGTTTTTCCTCACTTAGGATTCTCTCAAAGTCATCAAATGATGGGTTGCTCTCAAATGACATGTGTCAAGTTCTCACGGAGCAGCCAACCAACAAATGGTTGTGGGGGCGACTATTTATAGCCAGGGCAACCCAACATGAATTGTCATAAATGCCCTTCTCTGATTCGACCATTGTCAGGATAATGATCCACTCGACAGCTGGCCTGCTGCACAGCAACGGTCAGAATTTGAACCCTCAAATTCACCAGGGCACTCAATTTCCTCACTTTTAGGCAGATCGCACTGGCGAAACCCTAACTCCTAAGTATGACCAAATTCGTCAGCGACCATATGAACTTTGTCACTGTTGCTAGCAAATGCGTTAGCTGTTCCAGAGATTCCCAAAGGTTTCACTTGAAGTGGCTTGTGTATGTATAGGTTTGAGCATCACTTTGGAAATGTGAACTATGATTCACCTAGACCCCTTTAATAGTACATTTTTCCTATGACTCAAATAAGAAGAAATAAACTATAAAAACAAAAGTCTTTAAGCTTCCAGTCTTCACATCAATTTCTTCATAGGTCATACCAATTTCATCAAATTCTTCACTTGAAGAAAACCATTTTTGGGGGTCGTCTTCCATGTGTTAAACCAACTCTTCAGGGGCTATATATCCTATGTACAGTAAAAAACACATTAATTCCTCAACCTATTTGTCTTCAATACTCCAAAACCACTTAGGGATGCACTTACAAACTTAGTTGGATTTAACTCCTCATTAATTATACGATGCTAATGGTTGAGGATGTGGATGTACTAACACATCAATGCTTTAATGGTAATAATTTTTCTAATTTGTTTGGAAATGCATAAATGGTTCTAGATAAGGATGTATAGACACACATATGTAGCAATTCAAAAGAATGATGCTAATGTACTCATATATGAATATCTGACTAACAATCAATTCTATACAAAATAGCATGTTTATATATTTGTATATATTTTAATGCTTACTAAAGATTTACATTATCTTGTTTACTCAAAAACAATGGCTCTATATCAATTGCTACTAAATTTGGATGTATGGATGAGGATGAAATTTTACTATTATCCCTATTATGCTAAGTTATCACAATCACAGAAATTTCTCATACACCATTCTATTAATGTCTCTAACAAGCAGACCCAACACGTCCATGGAATATGAAACTTCCATATTATTAGTAAAAGTCTCTTTTGGAGAATGGAAGGGACCTCGGGCTTTCACAACCCTTCCCTTCTATATAAGGGGAGTGCATCTCCACATATCTCCCATCAACATGTCGCTAGTCAACGGCTTTAGTAAATCTCAAGCATTTTGTAGATCCTTCTGGTTCCTATTTCTAGTAGTAAGTTTCTTTGTCCTTGTAGGATTTAGTATGCCGAGGCGGTCAGCTATCGCATATATCCATGATGACAAAGAGCGTGATGTCACGTTCTTCAAGCGACGCGGCGGTTTGTTTAAGAGTATTGCTGGTCTCTCTGCTGTCACTGGTGCTAGGGTTGCTGTCGTCCTAGAGACAGAAAATGAGACGATGCATTCCTTTGGGACGCCATCTGCTGACCCCATTGTTGATGCTTTTCTATCAGGAGCACCACTAGCAGTTCCACTTGACGATGAGGCAACAACTGCCAGAATAGCCCAGCTACAAAGTGAGGTGGCTCGGCTTGATATGAATTGCATGAAGGAGTACAAGGAAAACCAACTTTCCATCGAGCGTATGAAACAAATCCAAGAGCAGTGCCCAGGTATGGCAGCAAACCATATCTTCTCGAAGGAAGAAGATCTCAGCCCTGGAGATCTCAACAATCTATCCAATGAAATCTCTCGTGTCCATGAGGACATTGGACATCGACTGCCACAACTACATCATGGACACAAAGCCATGACTGGTCGTGCAAGCATAAAACAAAACATGCTACCATCAAGTGGTCCACCATCGGATCGCATGAGGACTACCCCTTCATCAGTGCACTCACTATGGGATCACCATCTTCCACAACACCAAATGCATTCATCTCCACTTCCATCACCACCAGGACACATCATGGCACCAGGTTTTTCTCAGGTACCACCAATATTCCATCCCGCATCATCTCCTTTAGTGCCACAATTGGCTTCCCAGCAAGAGACTGCACCTAATCAGGCACATGAACTACCTCCACCACAAGATATAAGTGTCAAGGATTATGTAAGTCCTTGCAACCCAGTGAACCCACAACAGAATGATGCAAACTCTAACTCAACATCTAGGTATAATTTGGCGGTCTCTCCACTGTTGGTCTACTCTGGTGGAAATGATTTTACCGTCAATGACCCATTTGTCTATGAATCATGGGGTTATGCTCTATCGGATCAACCATTCCGCGATGAATATATAGAGAAGGATGCTTCCTTGGGCTATAATGGTGCCGATGTAGGGCAATCTTCCATGGGAAATGGTGGATGGGTTGATAAGCCACCGGAATCTTCTTCTAGCTAGATGGTGTTATCACTTCAAGTCTAGTGCTATATTGAAATAAAATTTGGTTACACTTTCATTTGGAAATTTGTAAACATTTGGACAATTTACTAATTCCCTTCGAGGCAATAATATGCATGTTCAATTTTCTAGGTATTGGACCATGAAGTTTTTTTTATCTATGTGTCACATATTGTTTATTTTTCATTTTTATTGTTGACATGTGGTGAATCTTATGGATGAAGGAATATGAACATGGATTTAGAATTTCTATGTATTGGACATGAAGATTTTTATATCTATATGTCACATAGTGTTTTCATTATAGTCGAATATTTTTATTGTCTTGTTCAAATGTTATGCATCTTACATATGAATGAATATGAACATGGATTTATAATAGTTCCCATGTTATGATATTTTGATGCAATCATTAGTAATTCAACTGAAGATAAGAGCTATGCTTATTAAATAAATTGAAAGATAGTCCAAATTTCCGCTCAAAAGGAAAGCAACAATCAATTCCTTTGATAGCATAACACCATCAACAACAATAACAACTCGATATGGGATTCATTTCAAATTATGGTAAATCAAGTTCGTAATAGATGGCCCTGCCTCTTGTAATTGAAATAGAACTAGAGTATGTGTGTGGCCACATAATGCTCCATCAATGGCATATAGGCACCATTAGAAACATAGAAAGGTACCCAAAATCTAGAGCTCTGCATGAATATATATTGTGAAATGACATTTTTAATGTGCATATTAGCATTAGTTCTACTAATCAAATACAACAACAAACATAGAAATATGTAATCACCATTCCATACGGACACATCGGTTAATTTACACAAGTACAACACTTCTATACAGGAACACCCTACATCTGAGACTTATGTATGACTTTTAATAACTTTGATTCTTTTTCCAGGTAAAATATAAGCTTTGTTCATTAGGTAAACTGAAGCCATGGCGGGTAGTTATAAAATGCATGCCAAACACAAATCATCATCCATTAATACCATAAGCACGTAGTTATGAACATAAAAAGAAACGCCTAGTCTAGGATTGACCTAGCATATTGTATAGACTGAATTTTAATTTTTATGATACAACACATCCTTTCAACTGTAACAAAGCTTAGAGGATATATTGTTCACCGTGAATGCACAAACGATAACATTACCAACATAGAAAAGCACATCAAATTGGGTGCTCAGCTCGCACATATTATAAACATATATCATAGTTGAGTTGGATATCCCTGGAAAAAAGTAGAGTTTGGTATGATTTTCTTTTCTTGCATTGTCCTTTTCTCTAATTAGTAATGCATATTTAGCTTTTTGTATTAGGACCATGTAAGAACAAAATACTGTTTATGCACATCAAAAGTTTTCTCCTTGTTAGCAGAATCCGAGTCTAACAAAAAATATCGGCTAATCATGCTGAAGTGAACTAAACCATCAATGAAGCATGGTTGCATCTTGAGAATGGTTTGGACCACCATGGATGATAGCAATTTTGTCCAAGGGAGTTGATTTATGAAAAAAATGGAGGTTTGGCATTGAACATAACCAAGGCCAGAGCAACTCAATTAAAGGAAACACACAAAACAAGATGACCAAAGTTAATAGAGTTTGACCAAGAAATTCTACAACATCTTGCATCAACCCGACTGCCCGTAATAACATAAATATACCCAATATCATTTGAGCATTAGTAGATGCAAAATATTAACTATCATTTTCAATTTGATTATTTATGAGCCATAAAAGTTTTCTCCTTCTCAACTAATTTTGAATATAGAAAAAGAACTATATGATGATCATGCTAAACAGAACTACACCATTAATGATACTTTGTTTGAAACTTGAGAATGGTCATGAGTGATCATTGATGAATACCACTGCGTCCAAGGGAGTTGACAGAAAATCTAGAGGAAGACTTGTCATTGAACATAGCCAAATGCCACATCAACTGCATCCCGAGGGAACAAAAACAAGGATGACCAGAAGTTAACAGACTTTAGCTATGAAATTGCTACTACATCTCTCATAAACTGGGTGTCCCATAATTATGTTGGCCCACCAAAATATATCCAATATTGTTTGATCAGTTAGGTGACTCAAACTATTCTTCATTCTTTTCAATTTGGATCACTAGATGGATGGTAGGCCAAAATTGTTTTTGAGATTTTTGGCATAGAAAAGAAAATAGGAAACTCAAATAAGTAAATGAATCAAACGGAAAAACAAGAAGAAACAAATAATGCAAAATCTACGCTAATCTCTTCGTAAAATTAGAAGGTGCGGGAGGTAGGTTAGATTTAGTTAATTTTCATCTAGATGGGAATTAGCAAATTCATAGATTAAAACTTTATTAGGAATTAACCTCAAATATCACTTATAATATGCATGATCCTTTCACTATGTATGCATGTGCTTCATTCCATGCTGCCTCAGATTGATCTTAGGAGACCTTGAATGGTGTGTACCACGCGACATCCTTGAGAGCCCCTTGTACGGGTTGGTGATGGCAAGGATAGGTCGTATGTCACACGCGAGCTAAGCATGCTCATCCACGTCCATGTCAGAGAGAACTGTTGCACTTGTCCCATGTCATGTACATGTCTACGGGGAAGTAGACGACGAGCGACCAGAGCGACACTATATTAATGTGGCCAAGGAAGCCGATGAAGGGACAGACCAAACATAACGTACTAAGACATAACTCCTAGCCCTCAAGGATGGCCTAAAGCTACACGATGCACCAGCATGGAGGAGGCGCTCTTGGGAAACCTCTACCATGAGTTCTCCACCCTCGATGAACTAGTAGAAGGTTTTAGTTGTAGATGTTGTGCACTATGGTGTAAATGTAGATGACTTCCATGAATGAGAAGGGGTATTAGAACCGCAAAGAAGTTTGATGTTGTGTTGCAAGTCACTAAATGTTGTGTAGCCATGCGCGCCCATCAAAGATGCCTTGCCCATCACCGAGTTCTACGCCAGCTTCGATTGCACTATATCCTAAACCAAATGAAATTCCTCATCATCATATTATTTAGCTGCAAATTTGACGTATGTATATGTGCAATATGCTACTATGGAATTTTGACCATCGCTCATGCTATTTATCAGTCCAATTGCATATCCACATTTTCGGTGGTAAAATTGCCACATGAAAAAGTGACTACATAAAAAAGAATTGTGATTGTGTGTCTTTAATACACTAGATATTCTTCGAACGCTATAATGGGGCATAAATGTTTTATCCGCAATTATCATGGTTTACTTATCATTTATTGTTGCAAAGTGAATCAATATTTATTGACTTGAAAAAGTATGATTCTATTTTGTGAGACGGATATATAAGACGTAGGAGTGTTGAGGAGATTTTCAAGGAAAACTGGTAGAAACAAATCAGCAAAGACAAAAATGGAAATGTTGTTGACGTCGAAAGAAAGGAACTTACAGTGAAACCCTTCTATGGTTCTTTCATATTTATAGGAGTGATTTTTATATATTAGCTAAACTTTCAATGTATGTCATTCCATGGTTCTCCCCATTCCATCAACATGGCTACTAACACGCGGCTAGCATGCATGCTAGCCCTTGAATCATGGGCATGTTTGATGCTTGTTCTTACAATACTATTCCAAGCCTTAGCATAATAACAACATGTTTCAATATCCAAATGACTAAGCTAACTGAGTTTTATAGGAAGAGAGCTAAGAGGCACTCGACTACTAACGAAAATGGGACTACCAATTTCTTTCACAATACGGATCTTAAAAGATGGTGAAAGAATAGGATTTGTGCGATTTTTACCATAATAATAACATGTTTCAATATCCTGATGATATTGTTGCTTGCTTTATTAATTACTTCACTAAACTTCTTAGTTCCAGTAATCCTAATTTAGATGTTCTTTCTCCTCTTAGTAAAATTATTGATAGTATGGCGGATTGTCCAACTGTGCTAGACAAAGAAGAAGTTCTGCAAGTGCTAAAAGGAATGATAAGTAATGCCTCTCCTATACCTGATGGACTAAGTGTGGCCTTCTATCTTTTGGCATGGAAACGGATTGGCGATGATGTTCCCAAGCTAGCTAGTCGAAGACTTCTATAGCAAAGGTAATCATCAATTGAATGGAACTTTTATAACTTTGATTTCAAAAAAAGATAATGTCAAATCTCCTCAAGATGTAAACCCATTAGCCTATGTAATGTAGTTTATAAAATCATCACAAAAACATTGGCTAGTAGACATAAGGATTTTTTACTTGACTATATTCATGAATCTTAACAAGCTTTCATTCAACATAGGATAATACCCAACAATATTGTGATATCCCAAGAAAACACTCACTCCTTTCAACTTGCTTCTTGGAAACATAAAGGTTCATGCCTAAAATTGATCTTCCTAAATCTTTCGATTGGATACAATGGAGCTTCATCAAGAGGCAATTGCTATGTGAAGGGTTGCCTGGTCATTTGGTAGATCTTATACTTGAATGTGTATCCTTTGAAGTTAACATCAATGGCCAAAGGTTTGGTAGCTTTAAGGGATCTTGAGGTATCCGACAAGGATATCTCTGTCTCCATATTTGTTTATTCTCATGTCAACCGCTTGTCGCTTCCCATGTAGGATACTTTAAATGCCACACATTAGAGCGACATTTAGCCGGGCCCATCTTCTCCCCTATCCACTCATTAATGTTTCTCGATGACTTGATTGTTTGTATCAAGGTAGATAACAATGATCCTAGTAGTGCTCATATAATCAATTCGTTCTATGCATCCCCTGGTCCAACTCCGGATTGGAATAAATCTACCATTTTGTCTAGCAAAAATATTAATGATTCCCATAGAAATGCCATTTAAAAATATTTTTCCTACTCCAGACATTGACCTTAACACTATCTAACTTAGTCATCCTCTTATTCTTCCAGGTAGGAATAGAGCTGCTGCATGTAGCTTTATTATTGAAAAAATTAAAGCTAAATTAAATATCTACAAGGCAAATAGGCTCTCACGTGTAGCTAGGAACATTCTCCTTAAATTTATTTCTGCGTCTTTGCTAGTTTATTACATGTCTAGTATTCTTTTGAATAAAGGCGCCATATCCAAGCTTACTTATATTATTAGAAAATTTTGGTGGGCACGAATCCAGAATGATAATGAGTCTAAGGCTATCTCTTTTAGAGGAAGGATATTTGCAAATCTATGCACGAGGGACGGTTAGGCATTAGAGATTTAAGCATTGTGAACAAATCTTTAGTGGCTAAGGCAACTTGGAGAATTATCAATAATCCTTCCTCCTTAATTACCCAACTTCATAAAGCCAGATACTTCCATAATTCCTCTATTTGGAAATCTAATACACTTTCGGTCCCAAGTCTGCCTTCTAGGCTTCTTGAAGGAAATATTCCCTAGAGGCAATAATAAAGTTGTTATTTTATATTTCCTTATTCATGATAAAGGTTTATTATTCATGCTAGAATTGTATTGATCGGAAACTTATATACATGTGTGAATACATAAACAAATACGGTGTCACTCGTAAGCCTCTACTAGACTAGCTCATTGATCAAAGATGGTCAAAGTTTCCTAACCATAGACATATGTTGTCATTTTATAAGGGATTGCATCATTAGGAGAATGATGTGATGGACAAGACCCATCCGAGCTTAGCATATTGATCATTCAGTTTATTGCTATTGCTTTCTTAATGTCAAATACATATTCCTTCGACTATCAGATTATGCAACTCCCGGATACCGAAGGAATACCTTGTGTGCTATCAAATGTCACAACGTAATTGGGTGATCATAAAGATGCTCTACAGGTACCGCCAAAGGTGTTTGTTGAGTTGGCATAGGTCGAGATTAGGATTTTTCACTCCAAGTATCATAGAAGTATCTCTGGGCCCTCTCGGTAATCCACATCATAAGAAGCCTTGCAAGCAAGATGACTAATGAGTTAGTTGCAAGATGATGTATTACGGAACAAGTAAAGAGACCTGCCGGTAACGATATTGAACTAGGTATGAAGATACCAACGATCGAATCGCGGGCAAGTAACATACCGATGAACAAAGGGAATTACGTATGTTGTCATAAGGTTTGACCGATAAAGATCCTCATAGAATATGTAGGAGCCAATATGGACATCCTGGCTCCACTATTGGTTATTGATCGGAGAGGTGTCTCGGTCATGTCTACATTGTTCTTGAATACGTAGGGTCTGCACACTTAACGTTCATTGACGATATAGTATTATATGAGTTATATGATTTGGTGATCGAATGTTGTTCAGAATCCTAGATGAGATCACGCACATGACGAGGAGTCTCGAAATGGTCGATAGGTAAAGATTGATATATAGGATGATGGTATTTGGACGCCGGAATAGTTTTGGAGTGCACGAGGTAGTCATCGGGTCACCGGAAGGGGTTCCGGACACCCCCGGTAAATGTATGGGCTAAATGGGCCAATGGAGGGGACATACCAGCCTAATAGCGAGATGGTGTGCCCCTCTACATGGACGTCTGGCCCTAGGGTAAGGAAAGGGGAGGGGTGGCCCCTCCTACCTTTCCCTCCTCGTGAGAGAAAGGAAAGGGGGGCTCCTCATTTTACCTTCCTCCTCGTGAGAGAAAGGAAAGAGTATCTTCGGAATTTTCTGGTGCAGCAGGCGATCATCTGTAATAAGGGGCTCTCCGGGAGGAAGTTGTTACGAGATCCTAATGTTAGAGTTCACAAAATCGTTTAACCCAAATGGAAGAGAGATCAGAGTCCCAGAGTATAGACAAGGAATAAAAGATTCTAATACCACCCAATTGGCGACGTGGGACCGTAAGCCACATAGCCAAGTTAGTAAAACAGTTTTCAGTTTATAGATTCAACTTCGGCCAAGGAGTTGGAAAGGGGGATCCTACAGGCAGTCGGCTCTGATACCAACTTGTGACGCCCCCGATTTGACTGTACACTAATCATACACACAAATGTGTACGAGCAAGATCAAGGACTCACAGGAATATATCACAACCCAACTCTAGGCACAAATTAAAAATAATACAAGCTTTATCTTACAAGCCAGGGGCCTCGAGGGGTCGAATACATAAGCTCGAATACATAAGAGTCAGCGGAAGCAACAATATCTGAGTACAGACATGAGTTAAACACGTTTGCCTTAAGAAGGCTATCACAAAAACAACATCGATTGAAAAGGCAAGGCCTCCTACCTGGGAGCCTCCTAACTACTCCAAGTCGTCGGCGGTCGTCACGTAGTAGTAGGCACCCTCGGGGTAGGCGTAGTCATCAGTGGTGTCGCCTGGCTCCTGGGATCCGTCATCTGGTCGCAACAAACGGGTATGGGAGAAAAAGATGTAGCAAGGCAACCGTGAGTACTCATCCAAAGTACTCGCAAGACTTACATCAGATCTAAACTAAGTATGCATTTGTATCAAAGGAAAAGGGCTGTATCTGTGGACTAAACTGCAGAATGCCAGAATAAGAGGGGGAGAAGCTAGTCCTATCAAAGACTAGCATCTTCAAGCAGCTCCAAGCATCTTGCAGCATCAGAAGAGATAAGTGTAGCATAAGGTAAAGTAGAAGAGTTATCAACCTCGGCCAGAGATCCTTTCTCGACTCCCTACGAGAAAGCAATCCCAGAGCCATCACTAGTAGAAAAAGGGGCTTTTGTCCCGGTTGGTAAGGCCCTTTTAGTCCCGGTTTTCGAACCGGTACTAATGCCTCTCCCCTTTAGTCCCGGTTCTTACACGAACCGGGACTAAAGGGCGCAGCCATGTGGAGCTCCACCTTTAGTCCCGGTTGGTAACGGGACTAAAGGAAATTTTATGATTTTTTTTTGAAATTTTTTTTGATTTTTTTTTATTTTTTTTATTTTCAAATATCTGAATTATTTTAACCTCTAGTGTGTAATTACCACCCCTCATCACTGCTCAATTTATCCTCTAATCACCCCTCATCATTCCAAATCATCTAACTTCCCGAATGGTCACCCATCCTCCCACTCCCCCAGCCTGAGCACGCTTAACTTCCGGGTTCTATTCTCTCTCGTTTCCAAGTCTGCACTTGTTGTTTTCCTGACAATAGTAAGATGTCAATCATATTAACCTTCATGAATTTTGCTTGAGCATGAAGTGACACATTTCACTGTTTGAGTTTGAAACTATTGTTTTAAAAAATAGTAATTATTTAGTAACACTAATATTTCTTGAATAATTAGTTTGACCACAGTTTGACCTGATTTGACCAAAATTCAAAATAACTGAAATAATTATTTAGTAACACTAATATTCTAGAATAATTAGTTTGACCATTGTTTGACGACAGTTTGACCAGATTTTACTAGTAATTTTTTCGATTTTTTCCACTCTAGATCTTAAAAGCCCCGTAACTTTTTTTCTGTTAGGTTTTTGAGGATTTTGAAAATGTTTAACGGGGTTCCCCCGGTTAAATTCGGATGTAACTTTTCGAGTAGATGATTTTTCATATAAATTTTTTTTAATCTGAGTTCGTATGCAAAAGTTATACCCATTTTACAAATTCCAGAGAGATTTTGCAAATAAAGTCAAAATTCATATTTGTAAATTTTCCCAACAAGTAGACCACATATCACATGGGAAACTTTTTTTTTGACATTTCCATCATTTTCTTTTGTTTTTTCT
>NC_041392.1:101569301-101603089 GCF_002162155.2 Triticum dicoccoides
AACCAGTACTAATGCCTCAAAACCCATTAGTACCGGTTGGTGGCACCAACCGGTACTAAAGGTCTAACCTTTAGTCCCGGTTGGTGCCATCAACCGGGACTAGTGGGCATCGCACCCATTAGTCTCGCCAGGTGAACTGGGACTAATGCCTTAGCTGCACGAACCGGGATAAATGCTCACGTTAGTCCCGGTTCTTGACTGAACCGGGACTAATGTGAAAACTGCCCCGTGACCAAAGCCCTGTTTTCTACTAGTGCATACTATCCATTCATCACAAGTATCCAGTTCTAGTTGTATCGATCGGGATACAACTCCAAGTGTCCATTACCGTAGGACAGGCTATCGATAGATGTTTTCTTCCCTACAGGGGTGCACCAACTTACCCATCACGCTCGATTAACTCTGGCCGAACACACTTTCCTCGGTCATGCTCGCCCTCGGCCAAACAATACGCCGCAACCCGACCTAGGCTTAATATAGAGGTCAACACGCCAGACTAAGCCTATGCCTCCAGGGATCATGGGCCATCTCCCCAGGAACTCCTGCACGTTGCGTACATGGTCGGTGAGCAGACCTAGCTACCTCCTTCAACAAGGCAGGAGCTTACACAGTCCAACCCGGCGCATGCCGCTCAATCGCTGACGTCTATTAAGCTTCGGCTAATGCATACGACGCAGAACGCCCATACAATGCCCACATGATGGTTAGTGCTATCAGGCCAGAGGCCCCTCGGATCAAATACCCAAATCGTAGTGGATTATTAGCGCGCAGTAACAAGAAGAGACTCACGAAAGATGTGACCCCGTCGTCCCGTCTCGAGTACTTGGGGCAAGGGCTAAGAATGCCCGGCCACGCCTCGTAAGTATCTCGCGGGCACCTTCCAGGTCAACCTGACTCCACATCACTCGCTATTAAGCTCGCGCGGGTACCCCTCAGGGCCGACCCATCTTTAGTAACATGGCTTAGTGCAAAGTCATAATAACCATAGTAATGTGTGTCTAACACCAAGAGGAAAACCCGAGGAATCACCCCTGGTGAATTCCACTCGATGTTGTCATCAAGGTGAACGTAAGAGGATCCACGCTCGAGGTTCACACTTGAGGGGTTGCACGACGGAGCCGTAACGGAAGTGGTTAAGGAGGAAATCACCCTCGATGACCTCGACCGTATAGCTACACTACAGAGATCTCTTCAGGAGTGATGTAAGAGGTTCCACCCTTGGCACTCGATGGTAACTCTGCAGAGCCGTACAACTAAGGGGTGATGTGCGGTGTCAGGGCCGGGACGTCGATCGTGTTGATCGAGTCATCGAACATAAAGCGAGGCAACTGGGAAAAGATGGGGTCACTAATGGATCTCTAACCAACCTATACTAAGCAGTTTAGGATAAGCAGGTAAGGTATGAAAGCAGGTAACAAAATAGGCTATGCATCAGAGTAGGATCATACATAAAGCAGTAGCAATTCTAATGCAAGCATGAGAGGGAAAGAAATAGGCGATATCGGAATGCTCAAGGGGTGTTTGCTAGCCTGGAAGCCCTGTTGAAAAGGAAGAAGTGTCGTCGTCAACGTAGTCGATCACAAGGGCATCAGCATCGTTCTCGGGATCTACCAGAGAGAAGAGAGGGAAGAAACAATAAATAGCAAGCATACAAATGCAATAGAAAGCACGACATGGAAGTAAGCTATGCTAGGAGTTCTCTAACGCAATGTTACATGTTGCAGACGGTGAGGGAGAACATCCGAAGGGGTTTTCCCGGCGTCTGGCTTTTTCCGGACAAACGAAAGAGAGGGGGCGGTTCCATGTTTAGTATGCTATGAGCATGTGACAGATGAAAGGACCACGTATTCGTATTCGTTGGATTTTTCTGAGCAACTTTCATATAGATAACATTTTCATCTGAGTTGCGGTTATTTTTCTATGAATTTCTAAAGTTTTAAAGATTTTTTAAACTCCTGATTTTAATTTAATTCAATAATATTAATAAACAGAAACTGCTAGGTGCACCCGGTACATGCACCCAGAGTGGCTGACAGGTGGGGTCAGTCATGTGCCCAGTCAGGAGTTGACTGGTCAAAGGGGGCCCTGGGACCCACATGTCATTGGCAGAGGCAACTAATAGTGTTTATTTAATTTAATTAACATAATTAGACAGAGTGGGCCCACATGTCATAACCTATAGTTTAATCAAATTAGTTAACCGGGTGGGGCCCAATGTCAGTGGGTTAGAGGGGGATTAGTTTTAATGGCTGTTTAGGCCTACAACTAATGGCGATGGGTTACAGGGGCGACGGCGAGGCGCCGGCGACCGTTGGGGGCGCGGGTGGGTGCGTTGGAGAGCCCACGACATGGCGCTTCAGATGGGGGCGAGACTAGGAGCGGGGGCGGCTCGTAGCGGCATCTGTATCGAGGCCAGTGGCCAAGCATTGGGCGTGCGCGGGCGAAGCGGCAGCAGCACCACAGCGGGCGGGGCGAGAGACGGGCGACGCGCGGGCACTGGGGGGCGCGGCACCGAACCGCTGCCGGTGTGGGCCAGGTGTGAGGCGCGGCGGCAACGAGCGAGGCGGGTGCAGGGCGGCCGGAGTGCTGCATCGCGCGCGGTTGCGGGCGCACTGGCGGTCAGACGGCCAGCAGCAAAGCAGCAGCTGCAGCATTAGCAGAGGGGGAAGGGGCACGCACGGTAGCGAGGCGCCGGTGGAGCACGACGCCTGGGAGCGGAGGGAGATGGGGGTTGTGGTAAGATCCGGTCAAGGCAGCGACCGAGGCGCGACGACGTCGTGACAGAGGGGCAGCTAGCTAGGGCGATATGCGGGTAGCCAGAGGGAGGGAGGAGAGGCGGATTCTCATGGAGGGGGCACACGAAGGCCCGGTGAATGGATTAGGAGTAGTAGAGGTGACCGGAGTCGAGGAAGACGGCGACAATGATGGAGGTCCGAGGTTGAAGAAGAAGGGCGTGGCGGCGATGCAGTGCAGCTCCAGTCGCACGGATGGGCTCAGTCGACGTAGAAGAAGGCATCGCAGTTGCTGGATAACCTCCGGGGCGTCGGGGAGACTGGTGGCCGCGGGTACTAACGGCGACAGCCGCGCCGTCCCCTTCTCCAGATCGATGGAGAGGGAGGTAGAGAGGGGAGAGCGAGAGGATGAGGGGGAGGAGTGGGTGGAGGTAGGTGGGGGGAGGACTCGAGGAGCCGGAGGGGGCCCTCTTATCCCACCCCTCGTCGTCAACGGCGAGGCAGTCCGAGGCGACCGCGCCCCTATAGCGACGGCGCCAAGGGAACAGGAGAAGGCGACCGGGGGAAGTGGGATGACTAGGCCGCAACTTTCTGTATCCACGAGATCCCATCTTGGGGCCAGTTCTGGAGCTCCGCCGGAGGGGGCATTGATCACAGAGGGCTTCTACATCAACACCATAGCCTCTCCGATGAAGTGTGAGTAGTTTACCTTAGACCTACGGGTCCATAGTTATTAGCTAGATGGCTTATTCTCTCTTTTTGGATCTCAATACAATGTTCTCCCCCTCTCTTGTGGAGAACTATTCGATGTAATCTTCTTTTTGCGGTGTGTTTGTTAAGACTGATGAATTGTGGGTTTATGATCAAGTCTATCTATGAACAATATTTGAATCTTCTCTGAATTCTTTTATGTATGATTGGTTATCTTTGCAAGTCTCTTCGAATTATCAGTTTGGTTTGGCTTACTAGATTGATCTTTCTTGCAATGGGAGAAGTGCTTAGCTTTGGGTTCAATCTTGTAGTGTCCTTTCCCAGTGACAGTAGGGGCAGCAAGGCACGTATAGTATTGTTTCCATCGAGGATAACAAGATGGGGTTTTCACCATATTGCATGAGTTTATCCCTCTACATCATGTCATCTTGCTTAAGGCGTTACTCTGTTTTTAACTTAATACTCTAGATGCATGCTGGATAGCGGTCGATGAGTGGACTAATACTAGTAGATGCAGGCAGGAGTCGGTCTACTTGTCTCGGACGTGATGCCTATATACATGATCATACCTAGATATTCTCATAAATATGCTCAATTATGTCAATTGCTCAACAGTAATTTGTTTACCCACCGTAGAATACTTATGCTCTCGAGAGAAGCCACTAGTGAAACCTATGGCCCCCGGGTCTATCTTTATCATATTAATCTCCTACTACTTAGTTATTTCCTTTGCTCTTTACTTTGCCTTTATTTTACTTTGTATCTTTATCATAAAAATACCAGAACTATTATCTTATCATATCTATCAGATCTCACTCTCGTAAGTGGCCGTGTAGGGATTGACAACCCCTATTCGCGTTGGTTGCGAGGATTTATTTGTTTTGTGCAGGTACGAGGGACTAGCGCGTAGCCTCCTACTGGATTGATACCTTGGTTCTCAAAAACTGAGGGAAATACTTACGCTACTTACATGCATCATCCCTACCTCTTCAGGGAAAACCAACGCAGTGCTCAAGAGGTAGCAAGAAGGATTTCTGGCGCCGTTGCCGGGGAGGTCTACGCAAAAGTCAACATACCAAGTACCCATCACATACCCTTATCTCCCGCATTACATTATTTGCCATTTGCCTCTCGTTTTCCTCTCCCCCACTTCACCCTTGCCGTTTTATTCGCCCTCTCTCTCTATCATCCCTCTATTTCTCTATTTGCCTCTTTTTGCCCGCTTGATTTTTGTTTGCTTGTGTGTTAGTTTGCTTGCTCGTCATTATGGCTAGTCCCTTATCTTCTCTGTTGTCCCCTGAGTTCGAAATCTTTCACTTCAAACAAAGACTAGGAGAAAACTTAAAAGATGCCCGGATGAGAATATTGGAGTCTTATCGTAATTGTACCTCTGAAATAAACCTGAGAATTTAGCTTCGCAATTTTTATGTTGGATTGAATATGTCTCATAGACAACTCTTGGATTGTTTTGCCAATGGCAATTTTATTGAAATCGATCCCCATATTGCGCTTGAAATTATAGAAGGTATAGTGGGAACACTACCTCAACAAAAGGGACCTCATCCTACTCAGGTAGAGACGCAAGTTTTTGAAAAAAATTGTGAAGTTACTAAAATTTTACAGAAGTCTCTTGAACCTCTTAAGAACATTAGTGGAAATATTCACCGCATGAATATGTTGATTACTCTTTGTAATAAGCGGTTGGATTCATTAGATCTAAAAATTTCAGAATATGAAGGGAAACGTAAAGAACCTCCCGGATTCGAGCTTGATTCTGCTAAAAAATTGAAAACTAAAGATGGCAATACCTAGATCGATCCTTGCTTGTTATGCCTAGCTAGGGGCGTTAAACGATAGCGCTTGTTGGGAGGTAACGCTATTTTATTTTTATTCCTTGCTTTTTGCTACTGTTTAATAATAAATAATTTATCTAGCCTTTATTTTGGTTGTGTTTTTTGTGTTTAATTAGTGTTTGTGCCAACTAGAACCGTTGGGAAGACTTGGGGAAAGTCTTGTTACACTTGCTGTAAAAAGCTGAAACTTTAGCGCTCACGAGAACTGCTTCCATTTTTATTTGGAAAGTGCTATTTAGTTAATTATTTTTGAAGATAATTAATAGATAAATTCCTCACGTCCAGAAATTTATTTTAGAATTTTTGGGGTTCCAGATCTTGCGCTAGCTACAGATTACTACAGACTATTCTGTTTTTGACAGATTCTGTTTTTCGTGTGTTGTTTGCTTATTTTGATGAATCTATGGATAGTAAAATAGTTTATAAACCATAGAGAAGTTGGAATACAGTAGGTTTAACACCAATATAAATAAATAATGAGTTCATTACAGTACCTTGAAGTGGTCTTTTGTTTTCTTTCGCTAACGGAGCTCACGAGATTTTCTACTTTGAGTTTTGTGTTGTGAAGTTTTCAAGTTTTGGGTAAAGATTTGATGGATTATGGAACAAGGAGTGTCAAGAGCCTAAGCTTGGGGATTCCCATGGCACCCTCAAGATAATTTAAGGACACCTAAAAGCCAAAGCTTGGGGATGCCCCGGAAGGCATCCCCTCTTTCGTCTACTTCTATCGGTAACTTTACGTGGAGCTATATTTTTATTCGCCACATGATATGTGTTTTGCTTGGAGCGTCTTGTATGATTTGAGTCTTTACTTTTTAGTTTATGACAATCATCCTTTCTGTACACACCTTTTGAGAGAGCAATACATAATTTGGAATTTGTTAGAATACTCTATGTGCTTCGCTTATATCTTTTGAGTTATATAGTTTTGCTCTAGTACTTCACTTATATCTTTTAGAGCATGGTGGTGGATTTGTTTTATACAAACTATTGATCTCTCATGCTTCACTTAGATTATTTTGAGAGTCTTAAATAGCATGGTAATTTACTTAAAATCCTAATATGCTAGGTATTCAAGATTAGTAAAAATTTCTCACGAGTGTTTTGAATACTAAGAGAAGTTTGATGCTTGATGATTGTTTTGAGATATGGAAGTAATAATATCAAAGTCGTGCTAGTTGAGTAGTTGTGAAATTGAGAAATGCTTGTGTTGAAGTTTGCAAGTCCCGTAGCATGCATGTATGGTAAACGTTATGTAACAAATTTGAAACATGAGGTGTTATTTGATTGTGCTCCTTATGAGTGGCGGTCGGGGACGAGCGATGGTCTTTTCCTACCAATCTATCCCCCTAGGAGCATGCGTGTAGTGCCGAGGTTTTTGATGACTTGTAGATTTTTTTCAATAAGTATGTGAGTTCTTTATGACTAATGTTGAGTCCATGGATTTATACGCACTCTCACCCTTACATCCTTGCTAGCCTCTTCGGTATCGTGCATTGCCCTTTCTCACATTGAGAGTTGGCGTAAACTTCGCCGGTGCATCCAAACCCCGTGATATGATACGCTCTTTCACACATAAACCTCCTTATATCTTCCTCAAAACAGCCACCATACCTACCTATTATGGCATTTCCATAGCCATTCCGAGATATATTGCCATGCAACTTTCCACCATTTCGTTTATCATGACACACTCATTATTGTCATATTTCTTAGCATGATCATGTAGTTGACATAGTATTTGTGGCAAAGCCACCATTCATAATTCTCTTATACATGTCACTCTTGGTCCATTGCATATCCCGGTACACCGCCGGAGGCATTCATATAGAGTCATCTTTTGTTCTAGTATCGAGTTGTAATCATTGAGTTGTAAATAAATAGAAGTGTGATGATCATCATTTTCTAGACCATTGTCCCAAGTGAGGAATTATTAAAAAAAGAGAGAAAGGCCATAAAAAAGAGAAGGCCTAAAAAATGAGAGAAAAAGAGAGAAGGGACAATGTTACTATCCTTTGCCACACTTGTGCTTCAAAGTAGCATCATAATCTTCATGATAGAGAGTCTCTTGTTTTGTCACTTTCATATACTAGTGAAAATTTTCATTATAGAACTTGGCTTGTATATTCCAACAATGGGCCTCCTCAAGTGCCCTAGGTCTTCGTGAGCAAGCAAGTTGGATGCACACCCACTTAGTTTCTTTTGTTTTGCTTTCATACATTTATAGCTCTAAGTGCATCCGTTGCATGGCAATCCCTAATCCTTGCATTAACATCAATCGGTGGGCATCTCCATAGCCCATTGATTAGCCTCGTTGATGTGAGACTTTCTCCTTTTTTGTCTTCTCCACATAACCCCCCTCATTATATTCTATTCCACCCATAGTGCTATGTCCATGGCTCGCGCTCATATATTGCGTGAAAGTTTATAGGTTTGAGATTACTAAAGTATGAAATAATTGCTTGGCTTGTCATCGGAGTTGTGCATGATGAGGACACTCTGCCTCCTCCACCGCCTCCTCCTCGGGCGAGTGACGATCAGGGCACTCGGCCTCCTTCTCCGGCGCGTGGCGGCACTCCGCCTCCTTCTCCGCCTGCGCCGGCGCGCCCGAGCACCCAGCCTCCTCCTTCTCCGCCTCGTTAGCAAGGGCGGAAGAGACCCGCCACCGCTCCGGCTGCTCCGGCGCGTCGTAGTCCTTCTCCTCCTCCTCGTAATAAAGGAAAGAAGACAGCCGCAGCTGCTCCGTCTGCTCTGCCGGCGTCTAGCAGTACAGCCAGAGGCGGGAGGCAATACAGATTCAGTCCTTCTCTGAAGACTCCAGAGAAGTTACCATACGAGAGGACCCCGGAGGAGAACGCCAAGATCGCGCGAGAAGAAGTGAGGAACTTCTTTGAAGGGGTGAAAGCAAAGAAACATCCACCTCCGGAGGAGAAGGTAGATCCGGTAAAAGCGAAGCGCACTCTGGCTGCCCTGAAAAAACCAGCAAAGTCTCCGCCGAAAGGCAACTATGAGCGCATTATTGAAAAGTCATTTTTCTAAGCGGAGTAGTCGGGAAGTACTGTCAGTGATCAAAGGTTAAAAGAACGACGAGCTGGGAAAAAAATACCCCAGCTCGGCGAACAAGCGAACCAATCGTGCCCCCCGCTCAAGGTGCCTACTAATGATCCGAGGATGGTGCCCGGTTATATCAATCTTGGAGATTACCTGCCCGACGATGTACATTATGAGTTCTTGGAGGTGGAGGAACGCAAATGCGAGTACGGGAAGTCTCTCGTCAAAGATGAAAGATCTCTAACAACGATGATGCGAAGATTCCATGATTGGTACATGAAAACCTGCAGAGAGTCTGGGTGGAGGAATACTTTGACGCTGAGAGTTAGAGAGGAGCATGACCTCGTTGGAATTGAACTGTTGAATGTTCCATTTGAGGAGTTCTTCCAGTTTTTCAATCAAAAGGCCCTCGATAAAGCAACGATCACTTGCTACTGTCTGTAAGTAGTACTACTTCTGTCATTAAGTCTCTCTATATAGGCCAGCTCTTTCATTGCATGTATTTATAATCATCCTCACTATATTATGTAGATTGAAGATCGCCGAATTGAAGAGAAGACAAATCGGTGATATTGGGTTCGTTAACACAAATCTCATAGATGCAACTGAGGTTAAATATCGTGCCGACGATACCGAGGCTAACTTGCTACGATCGTTGGTAATAAATGAAAACAAAGATATAATACTCTTTCCTTACAACTTCAAGTGAGTGTTACTGTCTTGTGCATATCCGGTTTCCTTTATTAGTCCAGGTTATAGTAATGTAATTGATGAGTTATGCATGCATGCACAGGTTCCACTATATTCTCCTAGAGATTAAGCTTGAGCAGGGACTAGTAACCGTCTTAGACTCGAGACGAAAAGATCCCCAGGACTATGCGGACATGACTCAAATGCTCGAGAAGTAAGTTAAATCAATCATTATCCACCATATCAGCAACTTTGTTCATTTCCTGATATCAAGTAATTGTTTTTTTTTGTCTGGCAGGGTTTGGAGAAAAATCACCAAAAAAGCTTCGGGACTGCCGAAGAAGCTGCAATTTAGACACCCGAAAGTAAGTACTATAGTAACATGTTCCGCGCATCTCCTAGTGATTCAAGCGCTAGTTTCATCAATACCATTTGGCATACTTGCTTATCAGTTTCATTGACCTCTATTTCTTGTAAAGTGGTTGTGGCAGGAACAAGGGGAATGATTACTGTGGATACTACGTTTGCGAGTCCATCCGCCACACGACCAGTGAATGAGGTAACTCTGAAGAACAATATGAAGTGCGTAAGCAATAATATTCACAATTTTATTTTATTACCATCATTTGTGTTGAGTTTTATTTATTCATATATATATATTGACCCCCTTTTTCAAATTAGATCTTTCAGATGCGGGATGAACTCCTAGCACCAGCTCGTATGCGAGCAATTCAAGAGGAATTGGCGGCATTCTTCCTTGACCACGTGATCGCTGAAGACGGAGAATACTATATGGATCTTGTGTTTGTATATAATTAGGAGATTATATTGTAAGAGATAATTATTGTGTATATGTAGCCGGTAGTGTCGGATAGATCTACGAGAACTTGTTGTTCGACCAATCTCTCGGAGAAGGAGAGGTGGTCGATATCACTTCTCTCTGTATGCATATAAGTTCATGACGATCTTCTGTTTCCTTCGTTTGCTTATTAGCTAGCTAGCGTGTCTAGTCCTTTCTATACGTATATAGTACGTAGCGTCGACCAAGCAAGGACATAAGAAATGACACTGCTCTCTATTAATTAGCTAGCTAGCACAATATATGAAACACCTAAATTAACCTCCCAAAACCCCCACCCCCCCTTTCAAAAAAAAACCTCAGCCCCTGAAATGCTGACCCGTGGATGCCTATTGGTCCCGGTTGATGCCACCAACCGGGACCAAAGGCAAAAAAACAAAAACCTCAGCCCCTGAAATGCTGACGCATGTGTGCCTATTGGTCCCGCCTAGTGCCACCAACCGGGACCAAAGGCCCTCCTGCCTGGGCTCGGCGCACCGGCCACGTGGAGGCCCATCTGTCCCGGTTCCTGTTTGAATCGGGACTAAAGGGCCAGGCATTAGTAACGACCGTTTAGTCCCGGTTCAGAAACCGGGACAAAAGGCCCTTACCAACCGGGACAGAAGGTCCTTTTTCTACTAGTGTAATAAAAGAAATAAAATGGCAGCGCGTGATCTGATTCTTTTCTATCTCTTGCCCCTGGGGAAACTGCATGTCCTTGACTGAAGAAAAGGAAACTGGTGTGATTCAGATAACAACGGGCATGACCTGAGTCTTTTTCTGTACTTGACTGAAGAAAAGGAAAAAAAATCAAGTCTATCTCAGACAATCACGGGCGTGACCGCGCTTTCTTTCTATTCTCTGTTCTCTTCTACCTTAGGAGCGGGAGAAGGTCGGCAGGGCGTGCTCATCGGTAGTGGCTGCGCGGATCTCACGGCCAGAGCAGGATGTCGCCGGTGGCCGCGCCGACCAGAAACGGCCTGCAGCTTCGGTCCGCTCGGTCGGACCGGTCAAAGACAGGACCGAACCGAGGAAATTTTGGGCCGAAATTTGGTAACCGGACCGGCAAATTTCTGCAGCTAGCCAGTACCGATCGGTCCGGTCTTGAACGGGCCACGAGCGGGCCGAAAAGCCCACTCGCACCGTCCAGCCTGAAGTGCGGGTATGATTTTGAGGGATTCTTCAGGGAAGATTATCTTCTCAGCTTGCAGAGCTTTGTATTCATGCAGGGATGCGTTGGAGGCTGAGTTATGTGCTTGTATGGAGGGGTTATCTTCTTCGATTCAAAGCACCGTACAGGCGATCAAAATTGAGATGGATTCTTCGGTTGTAGTGTCCATGATCACATGTGTGAGCATGGATCGCTCGATATATTCTTCCTTAGTGAATGAGATTAGGTTTTTATTGAATCTACATCAAACTTGTATTACTCATGTCGTTCGTTCGCAAAATAAAGCGAGCGACAAGTTAGCTGCTTTTGATCCTATTAATAATAGGACTATGACTTGGTTAGGGTCAGGTCCTCCAGAAATTTTGGAGATAGTTGCTGAAGATTGTAATGATACTTTGAATGAGTAAATACAAGTGTTGAGCCCGGAAAAAAAAATGGCTGCCGTCTGCTGGTGTGTTTCCTTCGCTACGTAGCCGGCTGCCGGCTGCCACTAATTTGCTTCTAATCCATCAAATTATGTCTTTGGGCGTGTTTCCTTCGCTACGAAGCCAGCATGCCAAGGTCCTCGTTACGACGCCTCCTTCCTCTTCAAACACGCCATGTCCTCCTCTCCTCTTCTCTCACAGCCAGATCCTCTCTCCCACGCGTCGTCTCCTACGATTTTGCCTCTCAACAACGAATCCAGATCCATGCAGATCGACCATAGAGGCCACGCTGGGAGGCACCAGCTGGAGGAGGAGAGGTCGTGACCTACGGCGGAGGAGAGGCCCCGGCGGTGGATGAAAGTTTGTGATGCGTAGCGGCGTCGTGGACGCCGGCGCCGACTCCTGCACCTTCGGCTCGCCTTCCACGCCTTGCCGCCGCACCATCGGCTCCTCCCTCTCGGCCTCCTCTTTCCCCACGTCCCTCTTTGTTTTACACGGCGGCAGGAGGGTCGCATCTATGAGTAGCTTCTTTGATTGATTCATGTGATTGTGTTTTCTTAGTTCATTTTGCGCTAATCCGTTGCTGGTCGCCTGTTCGTTGTTATGCTGCATCGTTGTATGGCTGTGTATCCATCTTGTATTGCTGGTCTGATTTTCCCCTTTTACCAACTCTCATTAAATCCTCCAGCTATTATACTTGATACTTTTAGTTCCTTGAACCGATCGAAATGATTTCAGTGGTGAAGTAGGTATGTGGCACTTCAAGTTTGAGGAAGTAGCGATTCGAGACAACGGGAGGAGAGAGGATGATGGGCTTTCAAATGTTTGTATGGTCCCGTGATGCGTCTCCTCTGTACTTCAGGTATGCCTTTTTGTGCATCTGGTATGTGTATACGGCAGCTTTCGTATGCTCATAATTTGTTTACTGCAGTTTACTATCATTGTTAGTATACATCGAATTTATTCGTTTGACATATTGTTGTGTGTTGTGCGTGTGCATGCAGTATTAGTGGAACCAATCCTGCCGGAGATCGCGTTGTTGCGCCTAAACGTTTCAGCCAGGCGGTGTAGTCCAGTCTCTATTGTACTGCTATGTTCCAGTGTGCGTGCATACTTTCATGAATTTGTGAGGATCATGAAACTAAATGTTTTCTGTATAAGTAATTCCTTTTTGCTTGTGGTGTCATTTTTTGTGGTAATTTATTTTAGATTTTCTTTGTTCCATGGCTATTTTCGTAGGGTCACAAGTGACTTCTGGCAAAAGATTGTGAACAAAGCTATGCAAGAATTATTATTTTTGGTCCTATGGAAGGTATGATTCTTGTGCAAAGCACCACTAGACTTCTTAATTCCCAGGTCAAGAATCATCTTCCTTCAACAAGATTCAATTTGTATGCATTTCTTTAGTTCATCCATATCCTGGCGAGCTCTATGGCCAGCATCCTCAGTATAGGCTTTGAATTTTCACTTGGTTGTCGCTTAATGCATTTTTCTTTTACTTGCTTCCTACTTAAAATTGAAAGCCGCCTTCTGGAGCATATCCACTCAATATTGATATAAACAAGCCAACAATTGTTGCTTGACAAGCTTGAAATCCAAAGCCGCCCTCTAGAGCATATAAATTGTTGGCCAATTCGACCGCAGAGGAGGCAAACGAGGGATCTTGCCCCGCACGGCGAGGAGGGGAGGAGGATGTCTTCCACCGCATGGCACAGCCACCCGGTACTGTTGAACGACGATGGGGCCGCCTGACGAGGACAGTGAGGTTGGTGTTGGCAACTGCAGCAAGAGGCCGTCGGATACGTCATCGGCATTGTTCTTCCGCTCGAGGCAGCCGTCATCCACGTGCTCCTCCGAAAGTTCCTCCTCGCCATCACTGGTGGATGCCAGTGTGGTCAGCCTTCCCTCCACGTGCACTTACTCCCTTGCTCCCGTCGGCGCCCTCTCCCTTACCCTATTTCTCTTCCCTGGCCCTCTATCTCTCTCTCTCTCTCTCTCTCTCTCTCTCTCTCTCTGCTGTACACAAAGAGAGCCGTGCTGTCAGCACAACAGAGTACAAAATTGAAGGCCAAATAGGCAGATTTGTACAATTCTCAAGACTAGATTTAATGAATGAAGCTGCAGTTCATTAGACCAGCGATTATGGATATGGATCCATCCTCGTGTGCTGGATGAAGGGGTCTAATTATAAGCAAGTATAGAGAAAAGCACATGACGTTGTTTTATTCGTAATTTAATCTTACAAAAGTACATCGTTTGTTCGGGGGATAGGCAATCTGGTGATGTTAGCCTTATATTATATCTATGACAGCTTTGCATCATTTGTTTCTTGGGATTCTTTCCATTTTTGTTATTAATGTGTTGTAGGTCATTCAAAGTAGCTTAAAGGAACGAGAAGCTCACACTCTCGCGACCGCTTCGCCCCCCGTGGGCGACCGGTCACGCCTCCAGCACCTCCTCCCCGAGCTCTCCCCCTCCCCTCTCTTCTTGCTGCCGTCGCTGGCGTCCGGCGCCGGGCCTGGCCTGGGCGGCGCTGGCGGCGGCGGCGGCGGCCACTGGCCTTTCCCCTCACGGGGCGGTGCGGCGCTGCGGGGTGCTCCCAGGCAGCGGCGGTGCTCTCCGGCGTGGTGGCGGGGGATCTTCTAGGAGGCGGCGCTGCCGTTGGCGGCGGAGCGGTGCGATCTGGCGGCGCCCGCTCGGCCCAGATCTGGGCCCTTCGGGCCCCATCTGGGTCTTGGCGGGCCGGCGGCGAGGAGGGTCGTCGGTGTGGCTTTCGGGAGGCAGGGGAGCGGTGATGGGCGGGTGGATGCTGGCGGCGCTGGTGTCGTCCTGCTGCAGTGTGGCAGGCGGGGCTTTACGAGCCCAAATCGGGCCTGGCCGGGCCAGGGGTGGCCTGATATGCCCTGCTGCTGCGTCCAGACGGCGACCGCGACGGTGCCGGAGGCTCGGGCCTCCCGCACGACAGCGGTGGAGATAGTTCCCTCCCGCGTGGCTCCGGTGTTGCTACTCCTGTTGCCTCGTGCGTCTCTCTCCGTCCTCTTCGCCTCGTGGTGGTGATCTCGGTGAGGCGGCGTGGGTGGGTGGTGTCATGACCGCGGTGGCGCATGCTGGTGGGCGGCGAGGTGGCTGTTTGGCTTCGGCCTGGTTGGGCGGTGGGGTTTGGAGTGCGGGAGAAATCCCTTGTCGGCTCTCTTCCGGCTCCGATGCGGTGACACCTGTGGTTGCCACCATCCCTTCTTGGAGGGTGTCGGATGTATCCATCCCCCACTTCCTTTCACGTGCCGGGGGAAACCCTAGGACACGTCCGAGCAGCAGCGTCGTCGACATCGCATCCCTTGTTGGAGGTGTTGCTTGGTACGCGGCGGATCGAAGCCTGCGTCTGTGGTGGGTCAATTTCGGAGGGCGCAGCGGTGGCGGGTCTTCCGCGCTTTGTCGAGCTGCCGTTGTTGGCATTTATTTCTTCTTATTTGTTCTTTCTCTTTTCTTTGGGCTTGTTGTGCTTCTCGCCCGAACATTCCTATGTAATCGGTGTTGGGTGCTTTGTAATACAAAGCGGGGAAACCCTTTTTCGATAAAGTAACTTAAACTTTTTAGGTAAAATAAATATGAGTAGTTTGTTTTTCTTCAGCAATTACCGTTGCTATTGTTCGCTCAGTTTGAACATCTGTAAGTATTGGCTTTGCATAATGATTAATTTAATACAGGCGGCCTTGTCCAGGCTATGCCAACACGGTGACTTGCAGCTCACATATCTGGTGTCTCTTACAGACCTTTAAAATAGTATAGTGGATTGCTTGTGGTGCTACTATTTTTTTTTGGAGTCATGATGTTTACTGACTCTTGTTTGGTTAATGTCAGGGAGCAAACTGGGACACGGAACATTTTGTTGCATTGTTATCCTTTTCTAACTCGACCACACTTGGTTCAGTTCACTTCTCATCAAAGCCACAATCTTTAGGTATATAGACATTATGGTATTCTTTCAGTTCAAGCTATGCTATTGCGTACGTTTCCGAATCCTGATCAATTATGATATGTTCCTTAACTTCAGATGCCCATCTCCTACCAATGTACAATGGTACTAATTACTTAAAGCGTCAGTGACATTAATTACCTAAAGCTGATTACTTCAACAATTTTTTTCCTTTGACTTATCTCATCTTTATTTGTCCAACTCTTATTCAGACATTAGCATTTACTCCCTCTGTTCCAAAATAACTAAATCCACGACCCTTATTTTGGATCGTAGGGCGTAGCATTTATATTTATTATTACTGAAGGCATTTCATTAACTTCATTGTATGTTCTCTGAAATAAAATATCTGGAAATGTGGTGCTGATTTTTTCCGTACTGAATTTGTGTTAGACTCTATCATTGCAACTTATAGCAAATCACAGGTCACTTGCATCCAAATTCATTCTCCATGTAATAGTTCTTGACACTATTGCACACTTAAATGCTACAGCATTCAATTGTAGGTTTCTCTACTTACCGGAATTTTCATGGGCGGGCGTGCTTGTGTTTCTATACATGGAAGATTTTGGGTTGCCACAAAGAACACGGTATATTCTATGAATCATACTCAAAGGGCCTTTTGCCTCCCATGTTGCTTATATATCTTTATATTTTAATTGGGGTTGTAGAGGTGCACAAAATGTTGGGCCTGGCCTAGGCGGCGCTGGCGGCGGCGGCGGCCACTGGCCTTTCCCCTCACGGGGCGGTGCGGCGCTGCGGGGTGCTCCCAGGCGGCGGCGGTGCTCTCCGGCGTGGTGGCGGGGGATCTTCTGGGACGCGGCGCTGCCGTTGGCGGCGGAGTGGTGCGATCTGGCTGTGCCCACTCGGCCCAGATTTGGGCCCTTCGGGCCGGCGGCGGGGAGGGTCGTCAGTGTGGCTTTCGGGAGGCAGGGGAGCGGCGATGGGCGGGTGGATGCTGGCGGCGCTGGTGTCGTCCTGCTGCAGCGTGGGTGGCCTGATATGCCCTGCTGCTGCGTCCGGACGGCGACCGTGACGGTGCCGGAGGCTCGGGCCTCCCGCACGACAGCGATGCAGATACATTACAAGAAATACGTCAACTCGTGACCACCACTATTGGTCACTAAAAGGTCATGGTTTTTCTTTTGTGACCTTTTTGTGACCAAAAACAGAAGGTCAAAATCTGGCGGTCATAAACTGACTATAGCGACCTTTCTTCTGGAATGGTCGAAGACGTTTATGACCAAAATACGTCTACTGTGGCGTTTTGGTCACTAGCAACCTCCCCAGGCCATGTAGGCATCCAGCGTGGCAATCTGACGTGGCACAAGATTTAGCCCGGTCCAATTCGGTTTTCTACATGGGCCTAGCCCAACAATCCGGCCTTTTTACTATATATTTTCTCTATTAATTTTCTCTAGCTACATGGGCCTGGCCCAACAATTTGGCCTTTTTATTTTCTAGGCATGGCCTTTTGCGGTCCATTTCATTTTTATTTTCGAGGGTTTTTTGTGGTCCAGTTTTTAGATGGGTCCCAATTGTCAGATTTTTCCTGGCAGTGGAGCCACATCGCTTTTTATCAAAGAACTCATCAGCTTTCCATTTCTCACATTTCTCACAGTACACAAATGACAAATATTTCAAATGAAACAGAACTAGGTACAAAGTATATTTCTCACATTTCTTACAGTTTTACAACTTCACTGGATTCTGCTCCAGAATGTGCTGACTACTACAGAATACAATATAACTAGGTACAAAGTACAACCAAAACACAAGGCAGATTATCCAGATAACCACCATGCTTCATCGTCTTCTCTTCCAAACAAGTGGAATGAGCCCTCTCTTCTCCTAGGTGTGCTCCTCCTACAACAGCAGCAACAGCAGGTCAAGAACAGCAATAGAGTCATATGAGCTGCTTCTGCTCCTGTTAAACAGAATAACAACAAATCGAGCTAATAAACAAGCTTGAAGCACTGTGGGAAACAAAAGCATAAAAACAAACTAATGTCTCAGGTTAATCATAGGATAAATCTGTGTTGAAGCACTGTGTTTAGATGTATTTTAATTAATTTCAAATGTGTAATGTAAGGTGTTGTGGATCAGTGCATAAGAACATCAGTTTGTAAATAACAGGAACAACTTGGTATGACACACAGAGCACTATACAGATTTTAGCTTTTCTATCCAAGTACAAATAGCAAAACATACTAAATTAATTGAGACACTTTGCCGAGAGACTAAGATGAAACGTGCATATATATACTACTGTAAATTAATTGAGACGCTCATGCCAACATGTTCAGATCGAAATGCACTAACAAGTAGAAACGTCAAGAGATCTATGCTTGGAATCACAACCAACCAATACTTCACTAACAGGTCACACTAAGGATGAAAAGAAAAAGAGACAAAAACACAACAGATATATCTTCACATCCTGAAGCAGCACCAACAATGCCTGATTCCGGGACAAAACTATTAACTAGGGAACAACTCCAACAATAAAAAACAGGGGAGCAGAACTAGAGGAGTGAAATCTCTGTATATGAGGTCAGGCAAAGTAAAACTCAACATACAGACATAGAGTAGATGCAGACCATAGCAAAAACTTAAGCAAGCAAAAACCCATCTTTCCACATTCGTGTATCTCAGCAGAAAAAAATGTGTAACTCACTTCTGAATGGGCTGCACCAGCTACGGTTTCTCCAGTTCAACACAACATACCACGCTCATGCTAACATATATTCAGGTGGAAATTCAGTGTGACAGGAAACAACATGCTTGCAGTAACAAGTACTACTAATGTCTAGAACTACAACATGCTTGGAATCACAACCAACCAAATGCAAGTCAATACTTCATTAACCAAGCAAGATTATTTCAGTTGATTATATTTGACAAAGCTAGCACATAGATGTTTGATATAGAAATTAGTAATATGGGAATCAGCAAGGTCCTCTCTTAGTGCTATGGGGATTAAGAGCATGCACACGGAAAGCTAATTGGCAAAAAAACTTGCTAACACTTATATTCAGAGCACTACTAGTACTTGTTGTACCAATAATGATATGTTTGTACAATGGTTGGTGTATGTGGAGCTCGGCACTGTATGATGTATAACAGAGAAGAACGGCAAAAAAACATTTGGTGGCATTGAGTTGCTGACAGAAGTATGCAAAAAAGCTACTCGGTTGCTAGCAAGATGAATCAACAAGAACTGTGAAGGTTGGAGTCTAGAAAGGTATTCCCTGTTGGAAATCGACTACGACAGCAATTAAGTTATGCATCATTCTTGGCGGTGGATATCATCCCTGCCATTTTTAGCAATCACTACACGTAAAAGAAGTAAAGCATGTCAGCTGTATTGATTTTCAAACACACAAAAATGAAGGAGCAAAAGGCAGCCAAAATATAACTGCAGGGCCCTCTTAACAAATAATGTTTGTGCTCAATCTGTTAGTACAAACACTACTATATCTGCCAAATGCACATGCCAGTTTATATGCCTAAAGAAACTAAGATTTTCTAGCAAGCAAGATGGCAACACAGTTGACCTTGAAGGTTGTACAGTAAAACATCAAAGTTTACTCATGAATGAATTGTGTCTAATCAGGACATCCAATCAATGGTTTCATCATCACAGAGAACCCACAAAGATGTACAGCAAGGGAGCAGATACCTTTGTCTCCTTGGAGCTCCTTGTGCAGGTCATGCCCTCCATCTACATGGAAGGAAGGAGCTACTGCTGCTGCTCTAGACCGAATCAACAAATCAAGGTGGTGCATTGTAGACCCTGCAATCCAACCATCCATATACAATTAGGTATTTTCATCCACTGTAGACACTACAGCAGAGAAGAACAGAGCAGAGAATGGAATGGAAGAAGAAGACCTGCAGATGGTGACGGGGAAGAAAGAAGACTGCTGAAGTTGAGCACGCGGGCGTCACGCACGCACGCGGGCTGTACGGAGGAACAACAGCGGCCTCTGCATCTCCGATCCCGCAGACGAACGCCGGCGTCGGCACCTTCCTCGACGCGATGACGATGCAGCAATGTCGACGACGCCATGGTGTAGATGAACGCCAGCAGCTGCTGAGCCGCACGCCGTGGAGCAAGTCCTGGCCGCCGCTGATGACGACCTACATGAGGAAGAAAAGCAAATCGGGCATGCATGAGGAACCGCGGCGCACGATCCAGATCGAATCGAAAGAAGAAGAGGGGCGAGACTGGAACCTCCATCGTGTGACAAGGGCGGGGATCCGGAAGCACCGCGGTGGCCATGGCGGAGGTCGAGGAGGGCCAGCCAAACGTGTCATTGCTCTGCGTGGAGGTCCGGCCACGGCTTGCAACAACGCTGGTGGTGCCTGCACCTGCGTGAGGAGGAAGACAATGCGCCATAAGGTAAGGTAAGGGAAGCTGAGCGAAGAAGAGCAAATCGACAGATTGCGTTACCTAGACGAGCAGCAGAAGCGGGAGCAGACGTGGGGATGCAGCCAACTCGCGATGCAGACCGAGCGGATCTGGAAGCGGACGCCATGGAGATGAGCTCTAGGTCCAGCCCCTGGGCGGATCTAGGAACCGCCGCCATGGAGATGGAGCTCTAGGTCCACGCCCTTGGCGGATCTCGGAGCAGCGGATCTGGCCGTGGATCGATGGGAAGCCGCGAGGAGATGGGATGCCGACCTGCTCGACTCGATCTAAGCTAGGGTAGGGAGAGATGGTGAGGGGAGGGAGCGATGAGGTCGGCGGCGGTGGGTGAGGAGGACGGCGTGGTCGATAGTGGGTGGGAGCAGCGGGGAGAGGACTGGATCGGAAGAGGGACGGGAAGGAGGTGGCGGCGGCGGCGAGGAGATGGGGACGAGGGAGGAGGGGTGCGAGGGGGGGATCTGAGCTAGGGTTTGGGTTGCGGGTGGGGTATCTCTTTTTCTTTTCTCTTTTCTGTAGATAGATGGATGGATGTGGGATGGAGAGATGGATGGATGCATGGACGCCATGTCATCGATCCGTGGACAGAGTTATGATTGGTTTAGAAAATCAGTGATGTAAAATAGTTTTCAAGTACTAAAAATAGAGGGATTTTGTGAAGTAGCTATCAAAAATATTTTGCAGAAGGGCATTATACAAATTTTCACTCAAGCTAGACCACATTTTATGGATGAGCACCAATTTGTATGCATTCTGATCTTTCTAGCTATTTTAATCATTTTTCGAGTGTCCAAACTGAGTTTTTTGTGAAGGACCTATAATATATTTGTTGCAAAATTGGACCAAATCATTTTTCTAAGGCCATATTTAATGCAGAATTGACCAAATTATTGGGTGTAAAAAGTTTTGATCCACCTCTGGTGAAAAAGACAAATTTTCGCCGATTCAGTTGGAAGCGGGTCAAATTTGAACTGCGGATGCCTCATAGTTTGCTATTGATTTTTTACAAAAATCATTTATAGGTACAAAAGTATCTATTTAATCAGAGAAACACCAAAAAAATTCAAAGATTCAACCACTAGCTAGGAACGGTCATTCCCGCCATTTTGACCGCATTTTGAAACGGGCATAAAAAATTCAAAAAAATCAAAAAATTGGGAAACCTTCGCATTGTGTCATTATATGTGGCTAAGTTCCCAGGAAAAATAACAAACTTGTAATACGACAATTATTTTAAAAAAGTGTTCTCAGAAATGAGCTATCATCTCTCAAGATTCATGGCTTTCAAGCCAAATGATCAATCTTATGGCCATATTCATGGCATAGTTTGTTCAAATGATCTCATATTGTGCACAAGGGTACATATTGGAATGGCAAACAATGTTGCCTAAGGAAGTTTTCATTTTCTTTGGACGAAAAAAACATTTTCCATTTTTCTTGTGCCCAACAAGAGGTTTTTTTGTGAAGGACCTCCCAAATAATTGTTGCAAAATTGGACCAAATCATTTTTCTAAAATACTAGGCCATATTTAATGCACAATTGACCAAATGGTTGGGTGTAAAAAGTTTTGATCCACCTCTCGTGAAAAAGACAAATTTCCGCCGATTCAGCTGGAAGCGGGTCAAATTTGAACTGCAGCTGCCTCATAGTTTGCTATTTATTTTTTCCAAAAATCATTTCTAGGTACATAAGTATCTATTTAATCAGATAAACACCAAAAATATTCCAAGATTCAACCACTAGCTAGGAACGGTCATTCCCGCCGTTTTGACCGCATTTTGAAACGGGCATAAAAAATTCAAAAAAAGATCAAAAATTTGGGAAACCTTCGCATTGTGTCATTATATGTGGCCAAGTTCACAGGAAAAATAACAAACTTGTAATATGGAAATTATTTTAAAAAAGTGTTCTCAGAAATGAGCTATCATCTCTGAAGATTCAAGCCATATGATCAATCTTATGGCCACATTCATGGCATAGTTTGTTCAAATGATCTCATATTGTGCACAAGGGTGCATATTGGAATGGCAAACAATGTTGCCTAAGGGAGTTTCATTTTCTTTGGACGAAAAATCATTTTTCCATTTTTCGAGTGCCCAAAATGAGTTTTTTGTGAAGGACCTACCATATATTTGTTGCAAAATTGGACCAAATCAATTTTATAAAATACTAGGCCATGTTTAAGCACAATTGACAAAATGGTTGGTGCCAAAAGTTTTTATCCACCTCTGGTGAAAAAGAAAAATTTCTGCTGATTCAGTAGGAAGCGGGACAAATTTGAACTGCAGCTGCCTCATAGTTTGCTCTTTATTTTTTCAAAAAATCATTTCTAGGTAGAAAGGTATCTATTTAATCAGAAATACATGGTTTGGTGGCAATACGTTGAGGTTTGGATGGTGGCCCAGGGCCCCAACTCCAAAGCGCGTAGACTCGCATGCCCGCCGCGTGGTCACCGCGTGACCGTGGTGTTGCCACGCGTTTCGGGCGGCCTAGGCATGTCTAGTGGGTTGGGAACTCCCCTGATAGGTGTCAAGAAGAAGAAGGCAATAGAAGAATCTCATGGGGAGACTGAACCGAGCTCAAACATGAATTAACACCCAAGTGTTTGATTAGTGGTACGGGAAATGCACATGGCCAATGGGCCTGAGTTTTGGCCGAGGATGATCAGTTACTAAGAAGACCGTCTTCACAAATTTTCATCTCAAAAGGAGGAGCCTAGGTGGTACTTGCTTTGCAAACTACCACACTGGACATAACTATGAATGTTGAAGCTTGGCTCAAAATAATGAATGGATTGAGCTGGCATTTGGTGGAGGATGGTTAGTTGGGCATAGGAAAGCACTGTAGAAAATGGATACTATTTGGACATGCCAAAGTGGTACTTCCTTCACAAACTGTTGTTCTGAACAGAATAGGAAAATGAATATTTTGAATTATTTTTGAACTAGGCAAGGAATTTTTTTACATATTTGACGAAGATATGATCCAAAGAATTTATGAGATTTTTTTGGGAATTTTGGGAATGACAGAAATATAGGTTGCTTCACAACTTAGGGCAAAAACTGCCACATGGACATGACACATAGGCAAAACTGATGAGGTGGAGCCTAGTCATACCAACCCACCACAATTTACAAGGCTATGACCATCTATATTGGTCGTTAACAACTAGAAATAAGGCAGCGGACTAGCGTTGTTTGCTTTATGACCATTTCATGTAATGAAATTATGACCTTTCTGACCAAAATGGTCGCAATGGTTTAGGGTTTAGAGCCCCCCAGACAGCTTTTGACCAATTGGTCTAAAATGGTCATAAATTTATGACCATTTCTTCGAGGGTCACTGACAGAAGGTCATAAGTTGACATATTTCTTGTAGTGATAGTTCCCTCCCGCGTGGCTCCGGTGCTGTTGCTCATGTTGCCTCGTGCGTCTCTCTCCGTCCTCTTGGCCTCGTGGTGGTGATCTCGGTGAGGCGGCGTGAGTGGGTGGTGTCATGACCGCGGTGGGGCATGCTGTTGGGCGGCGAGGTGGCTGTTTGGCTTTGGCCTGGTTGGGCGGTGGGGTATGGAGTGCGGGAGAAATCCCTTGTCGGCTCTCTTCCGGCTCCGATGCGGTGACACCTGTGGTTCCCACCATCCCTTCTTGGAGGGTGTCGGATGTATCCATCCCCCACTTCCTTTCACGTGCCGGGGGAAACCCTAGGAAAAGTCCGAGCAGCAGCGTCGTCGACGTCGCATCCCTTGTTGGAGGTGCTGCTTGGTACGCGGCGGATCGGAGCCTGGTCTATGGTGGGTCAATTTCGCAGGGCGCAGCGGTGGCGGGTCATCCGCGCTTTGTCGAGCTGCCGTTGTTGGCATTTCTTTCTTCTTATTTGTTCTTTCTCTTTTCTTTGGGCTTGTTGTGCTTCTCGCCCAAACATTCCTATGTAATCGGTGTTGGGTGCTTTGTAATACAAAGCGGGGAAACCCTTTTTCGAGAAAGTAACTTAAACTTTTTAGGTAAAATAAATATGAATAGTTTGTTTTTCTTCAGCAATTACCATTGCTATTGTTCGCTTAGTTTGAACATCTGTATGTATTGGCTTTGCATAATGATTAATTTAATACAGGCGGCCTTGTCCAGGCTATGCCAACACGGTGACTTGCAGCTCACATATCTGGTGTCTCTTACAGACCTTTAAAATAGTATAGTGGATTGATTGTGGTGCTACTATTTTTTTTGGAGTCATGATGTTTACTGACTCTTGTTTGGTTAATGTCAGGGAGCAAACTGGGACACAGAACATTTTGTTGCATTTTATCCTTTTCTAACTCGACCACACTTGGTTCAGTTCACTTCTCATCAAAGCCACAATATTTAGGTATATAGACATTATGGTATTCTTTCAGTTCAAGCTATGCTATTGTGTACGTTTCCGAATCCTGATCAATTATGATATGTTCCTTAACTTCAGATGCCCATCTCCTACCAATGTACAATGGTACTAATTACTTAAAGCGTCGGTGATATTAATTACCTAAAGCTGATTACTTCAACATTTTTTTCCTTTGACTTATCTCATCTTTATTTGTCCAACTCTTATTCAGACATTAGCATTTACTCCCTCTGTTCCAAAATAACTAAATCCACGACACTTATTTTGGATCGTAGGGCGTAGCATTTATATTTATTATTACTGAAGGTATTTCATTAACTTCGTTGTATGTTCTCTGAAATCAAATATCTGGAAATGTGGTGCTGATTTTTTCCATACTGAATTTGTGTTAGACTCTATCATTGCAACTTATAGCAAATCACAGGTGAGTTGCATCCAAATTCATTCTCCGTGTAATAGTTCTTGACACTATTGCACACTTAAATGCTACAGCATTCAATTGTAGGTTTCTCTACTTACCGGAATTTTCATGGGCGGGCGTGCTTGTGTTTCTATACATGGAAGATTTTGGGTTGCCACAAAGAACATGGTATATTCTATGAATCATACTCAAATGGCCTTTTGCCTCCCATGTTGCTTATATATCTTTATATTTTAATTGGGGTTGTAGAGGTGCACAAAATGTTTATTTATCATCAGGTAGCTTAAAATCTGCTTGTTTGGAGTTCTCACACATGTTGTCCAGTTTTTACTGTGTAATGATGGCATGTTATCTTCTTTGAGTCACTCTTTAAAAAAATCATCTCCTTATTTGGAGATGAGGTTGCCAACCCTACATTTGTGCCACAAATATATCACTTACCGCATTGTGCCAATGTGCTCAATGAAAAGTGTTTCTTCATTTTGAAGGTTACCCATACTCTATCACATCTACATCACAACCCCTTCCGTTATACCTCATGAACTAAAATATGGATACATCCTAATAATTTTAGTACTATGCGTAGCCGTTGTACATTATACAGGCCATGCTGAATCCAAAGATATTGTAATCCCCTTTAGGAAATAAATAATTTTGGTCTAGCATTTAAAACCGATCCAATCAGTCATGCGTTGAATTTTACTAATGGTAGTCTGACATGCACATCATGCACTTCTAAAAGTTGTCTCATGTCAGCATTGTTGCTCCCTCATAAACCAACCGTTCGTTACTTTGGTTTTATTACTACAAGTCCTACTTCAATAAAACAATTTTCATCACATGTCCATAAGTCACTACTGCAGGATGCTACTAACGCAACACTACAATTAGAGACCTTCGAAGAAACTGTGTGCGATGCAATAATTGCAAATAGTGATTAAAAAACCATCAAAAAGATGCAAAACGTTTGCGTTGACGGATGCATCAAACACGGTTCAGAATTTAGTACTGTGTGCTATGCGCGGCATACGGTTTAGTTTAATGAGCTGTTTGCGATGAGGCAGAAGAACAGAAACGGGTAGCCAGATGAAGGTGTTTGTGATATACGGCATATGGTTCACTTGGATGAACTGTTTGTGATTAGGCAAAACAAAAGAAACGGTCAGCCAGATCAAGGTGTGTGCGATAGAGGGCAAATAGTGAACTGTTTGCGTTGAGTCAAGATAACAGAAACGGTTCAATTTAACAAGATGCGTGTGATACGCGGCAAACAGGTATGTAATCACAAATGTGTGCGAAGACGGATAATAACACATATGATTGCTGCTAATAAGACGTATGTGTTGTGCGTTGGGATTGCATACAGAACAGCAACATATATATCTACACACTTGTAAGGGCATGGTTGCATAACGAAATTAAACATCCAATTACATAGGTGGCTACTACACACATGACATTTACACACACCAAAATAAACTATTACATGCATAATTACATAGGTGGCTACTACACATATGGCATTTTCACACACCAAAGGCAACTATATATTACATGCATAATTAACTAGGATAAACGATTATCTGATCATCATCTACTTCTTGTGACGCTTGCCGCCACTGCTTTGCTTGTGGCTCGATCCGGCCTCGTCGATTTCGGTAAAGAGGCACTTCCTTATGTCAACGATCCTCCTGTGCATCTCGTAGCATGTGTACATGCTCTTGGCCACGAACCTAAGGTGAGGTTCATCCGGTTGACGCATCCAGGCCCCGTGCCGAGATATGGGACGTGTTCTATTGGAATCCCGCTTCGTCTTTTCATAGTATGGGTCGATGACGGGTGAGGCAAGTTTAACCAGGGAGTCCTTCGTGCTACCCCATACCTTGTAGTGCTCACAGATTTTGACAAGGTTCTTATAGGCCAAGCCTGTAATCCTGAGCGCTTTTACATCGTCGATACTTTCCACCGTAGTGAACTTGTAGTCGGTGCAGTTGACAAACCTGGCGAAACGGTCATAAGGTTGTGTGGCCATGCAGTAGTGGTAGATGAGGACATGATGGCGCACACACAACTAGGCGACGACAACCTTTTGTTTGCCGGGAAGACCGCAGTGTACTGGAGGTTGATGCCGACCACCTTGTACTTGTCTCCAGCAAGCAACTGCTCCATGGTGTTGATGTAGTCCTCCACCACGGCCGGGTTGATGATGTACACCACCGTGAGATCCGTCTCCCTTGCATGGGGTCTCGACTTTATGCCGCCGAACTCCATTGGAGCGCCGCTAGATATCCTCTCTGTATGTGTCGTCGTGGGTGTGCTTGTTGTGTTGTGGGACGAGATCGAAAGAATAAGACACAGTGATACGTGGCAAATAAGACGAACTATGCGAGCGATGGCGGAGACATCAAGCATGAATTAGATTAGAAATTGCGTGTGTGATACATGGCATATAGTTGATCCATCCGAACTGTTTGTGATGGAATAAGCCATGTGTGTTGTGGGAAAACGCTTGCTGGTATATAACTGCTTGCGATTGATGAATTCATCACCAATGGGTTACCTAGTGTGGTCCGTGTGCGATGTGATATGCTCTGTCTGCAGAACATATATGCTCTGTGTACAGAAGAACAACATATATATACTTGTAACATGACATGATTGCAAGACCAAATTAAACATCCAATTACGTTATATAACAAATACCATAAATATTGCAAGGTTCAAATTCCTGCATTACAAGGCCCAAATTCAAATATTACAAGATTCAAACTATTCAGACACATAAAATTCATCTTCTTTAGAATATTTTTCATGCATTATTTCTGCGAAAGGATCAGCCATCGAGAACTCATATAGCGGCTTGATACAGTGACATACATCAAGTATTCTCAAATCTATAAAATTATTCAATCCGATAATAGTGAAACCTCAAAGTTAAAACTCAATTCATCACAAGAATATAGAGAGGAAGAAACACCATATGATCCAACTATAGTAACAAAGCTCGCGGTACATCAAGATCGTGCCGAATCGAAAACACTAGAGACAGAGAGATCAAACACATAGCTACTAGTACATACGCTCAGTCCCGAGGCTGAACTACGCCCTCCTCATCATGGTGGCCGCTAGGATGATGATGATGATGATGACCTCCGGTGATGATTTCCCCCTCCGGCAGGGTGCCGGAACGGGCTCCCGATTGGTTTTTTGTGGCTACAGTGTCTTGCGACGGCAGAACTTCCGATCTAGGGTTCTTTTCGGATGTTTGTGTATTTATAAGAATTTTTGGCATCGGTCTCACGTCAAGGGGGTTCCCGAGGGGCCCACAAGCTGGGGACGCGTGCCCTAGGGGTAGGGCGCGCCCCCTAGGTTGTGGCCACCTCGGTCACTTCCTGACCCAACTCCGATGCTTTGGGGGTCTCTTTTGGTTCAGAAAAAATCACCGTAAATTTTCAGCCCATTCCGAGAACTTGTATTTCTGCACAAAAAACGACACCACGGTAGTTCTGCTGAAAACAACATCGGTCCGGGTTAGTTCTTATAAAATCATACCAAAACCATATAAAATTGTTGCAAACATGGCATGAATACTTCATAAATTATAGATACGTTGGAGACATACCAGGGGCTAAATGGGAGATTTAAAAAAATTCAAACTCTGATGAATTTGACGAAGATCAGAGTGAAGAAATAGAAATGTGGGGGAACTAACTCATCATAGAAATTAAAAGCATGCATACAAGATATATAAAAATGAAGAACATGCAATCATATAGTAATGCAAGCATGAGGAAGATGAATTGCAGAAATAGAATACAGCTTGATGAAAGTCTTCAGTTCAAGTTCTTCAGAAAATATATCACATATTCTTCAGCGGAGAAAAATGTAATGGGATGGGTAAGGAATTTGATATCAGGTTGGCTCAGTGAAGTCATAGCGATTTGGTAGACCAGTTCCAGTTGTTGTATCAACTGTACGTCTGGTTGAGGCGGCTGAGACGAACTTAGAGGACACACGGTCCTCACCATATTCCTCTTTAGCTAAGGTCACTCAGACCTCGCCCAATCACTTATGGTAAGTCTTCAAGGTAGACTTCCAAAACCTTCACAGACTTGTTCGCCGACATAATGACTCTTGGTGTGCTCAGAACATGACACCTAACCGTCTAGAAGAATGATAGTCTTGAAAGATAACAGGCGTCTGATCACACGGATCAATCTCTTCAGTGATGCTCAGTCACTTTGGCTATGGGTTTTTCCTCACTTAGGATTCTCTCAAAGTCGTCAAATGATGGGTTGCTCTCAAATGACAAGTGTCAAGTTCTCACGGAGCAGCCAACCAACAAATGGTTGTGGGGGGGCTATTTATAGCCAGGGTAACCCAACATGAATTGTCATAAATGCCCTTCTCTGATTCGACCATTGTCAGGATAATGATCCACTCGACAGCTGGCCTGCTGCACAGCAATGGTCAGAATTTGAACTCTCAAATTCATCAGGGCACTCAATTTCCTCACTTTTAGGCAGATCACACTGGCGAAACCCTAACTCCTAAGCATGACCAAATTCGTCAGCGACCAGATGAACTTCGTCACTGTTGCTAGCAAATGTGTTAGCTATTCCAGAGATTCCCAAAGGTTTCACTTGAAGTGGCTTGTGTATGTATAGGTTTGAGCATCACTTTGGAAATGTGAACTATGATTCACCTAGACCCCCTTTAATAGTACATTTTTCCTACGACTCAAATAAGAAGAAATAAACTATAAAAACAAAAGTCTTTAAGCTTCTAGTCTTCACATCAATTTCTTCATAGGTCATACCAATTTCATCAAATTCTTCACTTGAAGAAATCCATTTTTAGGGGTCGTCTTCCATGTGTTAAACCAACTCTTCAGGGGCTATATATCCTATGTACAGTAAAAAACACATTAGTTCCTCAACCTATTTGTCTTCAATACTCCAAAACCACTTAGGGATGCACTTACAAACTTAGTTGGATTTAACTCCTCATTAATTATACGATGCTAATGATTGAGGATGTGGATGTACTAACACATCAATGCTTTAATGGTAATAATTTTTCTAATTTGTTTGGAAATGCATAAATGGTTCTAGATAAGGATGTATAGACACACATATGCAACAATTCAAAAGAATGATGCTAATGTACTCATATATGAATATCTGACTAACAATCAATTCTATACAAAATAGCATGTTTATATATTTGTATATATTTTAATGCTTACTAAAGATTTACATTATCTTGTTTACTCAAATACAATGGCTCTATATCAATTGCTACTAAATTTGGATGTATGGATGAGGATGAAGTTTTACTATTATCCCTATTATGCTAAGTTATCACAATCACAGAAATTTCTCATACACCATTCTATTAATGTCTCTAACAAGCGGACCCAACACGTCCATGGGAATATGAAACTTCCATATTATTAGTAGAAGTCTCTTTTGGAGAATGGAAGGGACCTCGGGCTTTCACAACCCTTCCCTTCTATATAAGGGGAGTGCATCTCCACATATCTCCCATCAACATGTCGCTAGTCAACGGCTTTAGTAAATCTCAAGCATTTTGTAGATCCTTCTGGTTCCTATTTCTAGTAGTAAGTTTCTTTGTCCTTGTAGGATTTAGTATGTCGAGGCGGTCAGCTATGGCATATATCCATGATGACAAAGAGCATGATGTCACGTTCTTCAAGCGACGCGGTGGTTTGTTTAAGAGTATTGCTGATCTCTTTGCCGTCACCAGTGCTAGGGTTGTTGTCGTCCTAGAGACAGAAAATGAGACGATGCATTCCTTTGGGACGCCATCTGCTGACCCCATTGCTGATGCTTTTCTATCAGGAGCACCACTAGCAGTTTCACTTGACGATGAGGCAACAACTGCCAGAATTGCCCAGCTACAAAGTGAGGTGGCTCGGCTTGATATGAATTGCATGAAGGAGTACAAGGAAAACCAACTTTCCATCGAGCGTATGAAACAAATCCAAGAGCAGTGCCCAGGTATGGCAGCAAACCATATCTTCTCGAAGGAAGAAGATCTCAGCCCTGGAGATCTCAACAATCTATCCAATGAAATCTCTCGTGTCCATGAGGACATTGGACATCGACTACCACAACTACATCATGGACACAAAGCCATGACTGGTGGTGCAAGAATAAAACAAAACATGCTACCATCAAGTGGTCCACCATCGGATCGCATGAGGACTACCCCTTCATCAGTGCACTCACTATGGGATCACCATCTTCCACAACACCAAATGCATTCATCTCCACTTCCATCACCACCAGGACACATCATGGCACCAGGTTTTTCTCAGGTACCACCAATATTCCATCCCGCATCATCTCCTTTAGTGCCACATTGGCTTCCCAGCAAGAGACCACACCTAATCAGGCACATGAACTACCTCCACCACAAGATATAAGCGTCAAGGATTATGTAAGTCCTTGCAACCCAGTGAACCCACAACAGAATGATGCAAACTCTAACCCAACGTCTAGGTATAATTTGGCGGTCTCTCCACTATTGGTCTACTCTGGTGGAAATGATTTTACCGTCAATGACCCATTTGTCTATGAATCATGGGGTTATGCTCTATCGGATCAACCATTCCGCAATGAATATATAGAGAAGGATGCTTCCTTGGGCTATAATGGTGCCGATGTAGGGAAGTCTTCCATGGGAAATGGTGGATGGGTTGATAAGCCACCAGAATCTTCTTCTAGCTAGATGGTGTTATCACTTCAAGTCTAGTGCTATATTGAAATAAAATTTGGTTACATTTTCATTTGGAAATTTGTAAACATTTGGACAATTTACTAAGTCCCTTCGAGGCAATAATATGCATGTTCAATTTTCTAGGTATTGGACCATGAAGTTTTTTTATCTATGTGTCACATATTGTTTATTTTTCATTTTTATTGTTGACATGTGGTGAATCTTATGGATGAAGGAATATGAACATGGATTTAGAATTTCTATGTATTGGACATGAAGATTTTTATATCTATATGTCACATAGTGTTTTCATTATAGTCAAATATTTTTATTGTCTTGTTCAAATGTTATGCATCTTACATATGAATGAATATGAACATGGATTTATAATAATTCCCATGTTATGATATTTTGATACAATCATTAGTAATTCAACTGAAGATAAGAGCTATGCTTATTAAATAAATCGAAAGATAGTCCAAATTTCCGCTCAAAAGGAAAGCAACAATCAATTCCTTTGATAGCATAAGACCATCAACAACAATAACAACTCGTATGGGATTCATTTCAAATTATGGTAAATCAAGTTCGTAATAGATGCCCCTGCCTCTTGTAATTGAAATAAAACTATAGTATGTGTGTGGCCACATAATGCTCCATCAATGGCATATAGGCACCATTAGAAACATAGAAAGGTACCCAAAATCTAGAGCTCTGCATGAATATATATTGTGAAATGACATTTTTAATGTGCATATTAGCATTAGTTCTACTAATCAAATACAACAACAAACATAGAAATATGTAATCACCATTCCGTACGGACACATCGGTTAATTTACACAAGTACAACACTTCTATACAGGAACACCCTACATCTAAAACTTATGTATGACTTATAATAACTTTGATTCTTTTTTCCAGGTAAAATATAAGCTTTGTTCATTAGGTAAACTGAAGCCATGGCGGGTAGTTATAAAGTGCATGCCAAACACAAATCATCATCCATTAATACCATAAGCACGTAGTTATGAACATAAAAAGAAACGCCTAGTCTGGGATTGACCTACCATATTGTAAAGATTGAATTTTAATTTTTATGATACAACACATCCTTTTAACTGTAACAAAGCTTAGAGGATATATTGTTCACCGTGAATGCACAAACGATAACATTACCAACATAGAAAAGCACATCAAATTAGGTGCTCAGCTCGCACATATTATAAACATATATCATAGTTGAGTTGGATATCCCTAGAAAAAAGTAGAGTTTGGTATGATTTTCTTTTCTTGCATTGTCCTTTTCTCTAATTAGTAATGCATATTTAGCTTTTTGTATTAGGACCATGTAAGAACAAAATACTGTTTATGCACATCAAAAGCTTCCTCCTTGTTAGCAGAATCCGAGTCTAACAAAAAATATTGGCTAATCACGCTAAAGTGAACTAAACCATCAATGAAGCATGGTTGCATCTTGAGAATGGTTTGGACCACCTTGGATGATAGCAATTTTGTCCAAGGGAGTTGATTTATGAAAAAAATGGAGGTTTGGCATTGAACATAACCAAGGCCAGAGCAACTCAATTAAAGGAAACACACAAAACAAGATGACCAAACACTACTAGGGAAAACCTTATACACAGAATCTTAGCAGCAGCGCGGTCTAAAAACAGACACTACTGCTAATTAGCAGCAACGAGCTTTAGAAAAGAGCGCTGCTAATGACTGAGTAGCAGTAGCGCTCTAGGTGAAAAGAGTGCTACTACTATAATTGCCACGGTGTTGCCTCCAGGCTAGATATAGTAGTAGCGCCCTTCCTGTGGACGCGCTACTGCTAAAGAACTTAGTAGCAGCGGTTTTGCTCAAAACTCACTGCTGGTAAGTATGACCACAACTAATTAAGTTTAGTCCCATACTGCTAAGGGAACAAGGTGTTTACCACCTTAAATATGTTGCTTCTCAACCTATCTCGAGCACTTGGTCTTCATTGAACTATATATGTATGATTTGTGGTTGCAATATGAATCCTCACCTGTACCTATACAGGTACAGTGAGGATTCATGTTGACTATTTAGATTATACACAAAAAGATCAATGATGACCAATGTATATTTTTGATGTTTTTACTAAACAAAAGAAATAACTGCTTCCATTAGCAGTAGCGGTTTTCCCCAAAACGCGTTGTAGATAAGTTAGCTATAGCGCGTTTTCTGTACGTGCGCTACTACTAGTTCGAGTTAAACACCCCCCGCATCAAAATTTCGCTAAGTCCTCCTTTCCCCCCCGCCGGCCTATTCCCCTACTCCCTGTCGCCGCCGCCTGAGCCCGAGCGCGTCTGCGCCCTCAGCACCGCCGCCGCCGCCCGCCC
>NC_041392.1:101603382-101641266 GCF_002162155.2 Triticum dicoccoides
TCGCCGAGCACCTCCCCGCCACCGTCTCTCCCTCTGTAAGCCCCCCACCCCTCCCCAACCCCCTCTCTCTTTGCTTAGTTAGTAGATGATTTTAGTAGTAGTAGATGTTAATTTAGGGTTCATAGATAATGATTTTTAGAAGTAGTGGATATTAATTACTAGTAGTGATGGTAAACTAGTTGTATAATTAGCAGTAGTACATGTTAATTAGTAGTAGATGTAGTAGTTAGATGTTAATTAGTAGTAGTAGATGTGCTAGTTTCTTTCTATTTATAGTAAGTTATATTTAGTAAGAACAAGTTGAATTAATAGGACTAGTTTAGTTTTAGTTGAACTACTTAAGTTTTAGTTGAACTAGTATAGTAAGTAAATTAATAACTAGTTGAACTACTTCATTTTTAGAAAGAACTAGTTTTTTTTCTTTTTATACTAAGTTTATATTTAGTAAGAACTAGTTGAATTAATAGAACTAGTTGAACATGCCATATTTGGTGTTATTTTTTAGTTTAAGCAATTATTTCATGTTTTGGTTACACCTCCGAGTGGCCTGTGTTTTGCCGGAGTGTTGATTAATTTCCGTTCCGGCAAATTTCAGGCGCTCGATATGTCCTTTTTTAGCAAAGGTCATGCCGGATTTTTCCGTGAATTCTGGCATGACTTGTGCTAGAATATGTACAAGTTTAATCTTTGAATTATGAACGTAGGAAATGTTGTACTCGGACGACGACAGTCTCCCGGGGGAGTGCAGTTGGTGCCATGATGATCGAGGTATGTGCGACAGGTTCGTTCAGCTGGATAAAGATCGGTGCTTCAGCATTAAGCTCGAGGAGACCTTCGATGTTGAAACGGTACGCAACAACGACAAGTATTTTTTCGTAATTAAGCATGACTTCAACTATTTCAACGTCTAATTTTCATCTTTTACAATTCGACTAGCTTATCCCATGCCATGCAAGACGCTATGTCTTGGAGAGGATGGGTTTTGAAGACCATGAAAATTTTCAAACAAAGAAACTACACCTAAGGACCCATCATGATATCGATTTTGAAGTAAATCCGTACAATTCTCAGAGCGTAACCCATTTTGGTTGCCAAAATTGGGAAGCACTTTGCAAAATGTATGGTTTTTATGAGGGTATGATTGTCAGCATGGATCTTGGTGATCCTGACATTGAGCAAGACAATATGGACATTTGGGTCCTTGTTGATACGCTTCCGATTCTACCGCAATGTGAGTTTCTCAAACATAGTTATTAACTAATTTATATTATTTATTTCAAAATAGTTGACAGCTTATTTCCATTGACATCTTATTTTGAATCTTCAAAGAATGTGCAGAAGATGGTAGACAAAACCCACTACACTGATGGCTTCGAATTAACTTATAAGGAGAAAAATCATCTGATTGCTTATTGTACTTTTTTGAGAATTACAATACCTATTATCGAACTCCTCCAAATTATGGTGAATACGTGCCACTAGTGCACGTGTTGAACCACGATAAATTCTATGGAGATACCCTTGTAAGATATTTTACTATTACGACATCCGTGCATCTTTTGCATACTTCTAAAACTAGTACATCATTGCTAACTACGAAGTTATTACTATGTTTTTCAACAGAAAATCCCGATGGATTGTGTGCCTCATCTGATGTATTACAATGGTCGCCTTGAAGTTCTGAATCTACAGCCAGGTCATCCTACGGATCTCACCTGTGCATATCAAATTTCTGAAACCGGTGAACACATGCTAATCAAAGAGTGGAAAAAATGTTTGGACATTCGTAAGGAGGTTCTTGGAAGCAACATTAAGCGAAAGGCAAGAATTGGAGACATGATAATCTGCATTCTCCATAATGGAGAGCGAGGGGCTATCTTGTTTTTTGCTATTTTACCTTAGAGAATATAGTAGGTCCTAAGAGAATGTAGTAGGTCCTATGAGGTACAATATATTTATCATGTGATACAATGTGTTAGAGTTGAAGATGTCAGGAGTACTTGTGATTACGACTAGTGACCAATGATATGATGATGATGATAAGTTGTTAATGATATGATGATGATGATGATGATGATGATATTTATTATATCATTGGGTGAAATAACCGCGGATTAGTTTCAAGTGGATGTCCGTCCACTTGAAACTAGTCCACACGGTTCTTTCACCCCGTGATGTAATAACTCATTATGATGTAAAAAAATTGTAAATTCCTGCTGTATGAAAATTTGTGTAAAGGTGTACGAATACAACATGAAATAAAAAAGAAATAAAATACGAAATAATAGTAGCAGCGCGGGCAGAGAGAAGCGCTACTACTAATTACCAGCAGCGCTCCTCCTGGAACTCGCTGCTACTAAGTAGATTTAGCCGTAGCGTGGGTGGAGGCACGCTACTACTATTCGTTAGCTGTAGCGCCTTATCAGTAGCGCACCACCCCGCGCTACTGATAGGTCTAAAACCTGCACTGCTGCTAGCCTTTTCCCTAGTAGTGAAAGTTAATAGAGTTTGACCAAGAAATTCTACAACATCTTACATCAACACGATTGCCCATAATAACATAAATATACCCAATATCATTTGAGCATTAGTTGATGCAAAATATTAACTATCATTTTCAATTTGATTATTTATGAGCCATAAAAGTTTTCTCCTTCTCAACTAATTTTGAATATAGAAAAAGAACTATATGATGATCACGCTAAAGAGAACTACACCATTAATGATACTGTGTTTGAAACTTGAGAATGGTCATGAGTGATCATTGATGAATACCACTGCGTCCAAGGGAGTTGATGGAAAATCTAGAGGAAGACTTGTCATTGAACATAGCCAAATGCCACAGCAACTGCATACTGAGGGAACAAAAATAAGGATGACCAGAAGTTAACAGACTTTAGCTATGAAATTGCTACTACATCTCTCATAAACTGGGTGTCCCATAATTATGTTGGCCCACCAAAATATATCCAATATTGTTTGATCAGTTAGGTGACGCAAACTATTCTTCATTCTTTTCAATTTGGATCACTAGATGGATGGTAGGCCAAGATTGTTTTTGAGATTTTTGGCATAAAAAAGAAAATAAGAAACTCAAATAAGTAAACGAATCGAACGGAAAAACAAGAAGAAACAAATAATGCAAAATCTATGCTAATCTCTTCGTAAAATTAGAAGGTGCGGGAGGTAGGTTAGATTTAGTTAATTTTCATCTAGATGGGAATTATCAAATTCATAGATTAAAACTTGATTAGGAATTAACCTCAAATATCACTTATAATATGCATGATCCTTTCACTATGTATGCATGCGCTTCGTTCCATGCTACCTCAGATTGATCTTAGGAGACCTTGAATGGTGTGTACCACGCGACATCCTTGAGAGCCCCTTGTATGGGTTGGTGATGGCAAGGATAGGTCGTATGTCACACGCGAGCTAAGCATGCTCATCCACGTCCATGTCAGAGGGAACTGTTGCACTTGTCCCATGTCATGTACATGTCGACGGGGAAGTAGACGGCGAGCGACCAGAGCGACACTATATCAATATGGCCAAGGAAGCCGTTGAAGGGACAGACCAAACATAACGTACTAAGACATAACTCCTAGCCCTCAAGGATGGCCTAAAGCTACACGATGCACCAGCATGGCCTAAAGCTACACGATGCACTAACCATCACTACACAATTCTACCATGTGTTCTCCGCCCTCGATGAACTAGTACAAGGTTTTAGTTGTAGACGTTGTGCACTATGGTGTAAATGTAGCTGACTTCCATGAATGAGAAGGGGTATTAGAACTGCGAAGAAGTTTGATGTTGTGTTGCAAGTCACTAAATGTGCGTAGCCATGCGCACCCATCAAAGATGCCTTGCCCATCATCGAGTTCTACGCCAGCTTCGGTTTCACTATATCCTAAACCAAATGAAATTCCTCATCGTCATATTATTTAACTGCAAATTTGACGTATGTATATGTGCAATATGCTACTATGGAATTTTGACCATCACTCATGCTATTTATCAGTCCAATTGCATATCCACATTTTCGGTGGTAAAATTGCCACATGAAAAAGTGACTACACAAAAAAGAATTGTGATTGTGTGTCTTTAATACACTAGATATTCTTCGAACGCTATAATGGGGCATAAATGTTTTATCCGCAATTATCATGGTTTACTTATCATTTATTGTTGCAAAGTGAATCAATATTTATTGACTTGAAAAAGTATGATTCTATTTTGTGAGACGGATATATAAGACGTAGGAGTGTTGAGGAGATTTTCAAGGAAAACTGGTAGAAACAAATCAGCAAAGACAAAAATGGAAATGTTGTTGACGTCGAAAGAAAGGAACTTACAGTGAAACCCTTCTATGGTTCTTTCATATTTATAGGAGAGATTTTTATATATTAGCTAAACTTTCAATGTATGTCATTCCATGGTTCTCCCCATTCCATCAGCATGGCTACTAACACGCGGCTAGCATGCATGCTAGCCCTTGAATCATGGGCATGTTTGATGCTTGTTCTTACAATACTATTCCAAGCCTTAGCATAATAACAACATGTTTCAATATCCAAATGACTGAGCTAACTGAGTTTTATAGGAAGAGAGCTAAGAGGCACTCGACTACTAACGAAAATGGGACTACCAATTTCTTTCACAATACGGATCTTAAAAGATGGTGAAAGAATAGGATTAGTGTGATTTTTACCATAATAATAACATGTTTCAATATCCTGATGATATTGTTGCTTGCTTTATTAATTACTTCACTAAACTTCTTAGTTCCAGTAATCCTAATTTAGATGTTCTTTCTCCTCTTAGTAAAATTATTGATAGTATGGCGGATTGTCCAACTGTGCTAGACAAAGAAGAAGTTTTGCAAGTGCTAAAAGGAATGATAAGGAATGCCTCTCCTATACTTGATGGACTAAGTGTGGCCTTCTATCTTTTGGCATGGAAACAGATTGGCGGTGATGTTACCAAGCTAGCTAGTCGAAGACTTCTATAGCAAAGGTAATCATCAATTGAATGGAACTTTTATAACTTTGATTTCGAAAAAGATAATGTCAAATCTCCTCAAGATGTAAACCCATTAGCCTATGTAATGTAGTTTATAAAATCATCACAAAAACATTGGCTAGTAGACTATATTCATGAATCTTAACAAGCTTTCATTCAACGTAGGATAATACCCAACAATATTATGATATCCCAAGAAAACACTCACTCCTTTCAACTTGCTTCTTGGAAACATAAAGGTTCATGCCTAAAATTGATCTTCCTAAATCTTTCGATTGGATACAATGGAGCTTCATCAAGATGGAATTGCTATGTGAAGGGTTGCATGATTATCTTATACTTGAATGTGTATCCTTTGAAGTTAACATCAATGGCCAAAGGTTTGGTAGCTTTAAGGGATCTTGAGGTATCCGACAAGGATATCTCTGTCTCCATATTTGTTTATTCTCATGCCAACCGCTTGTCGCTTCCCATGTAGGAGACTTTAAATGCCACACATTAGAGCGACATTCAGCCGGGCCCATCTTCTCCCCTATCCACTCATTAATGTTTCTTGATGACTTGATTGTTTGTAGCAAGGTAGATAACAATGATCCTAGTAGTGCTCATATAATCAATTCGTTCTATGCATCCCCTAGTCCAACTCCTGATCAGAATAAATCTGCCATTTTGGTTAGCAAAAATATTAATGATTCCCATAGAAATGCCATTTAAAAATATTTTTCCTACTCCAGACATTGACCTTAACACTATCTAACTTAGTCATCCTCTTATTCTTCCAGGTAGGAATAGAGCTGCTGCATGTAGCTTTATTATTGAAAAAATTAAAGCTAAATTAAATATCTACAAGGCAAATAGGCTCTCACATGTAGCTAGGAACACTCTCCTTAAATTTATTTTTGCTTCTTTGCTAGTTTATTACATGTCTACTATTCTTTTGAATAAAGGCACCATATCCAAGCTTACTTATATTATTATAAAATTTTGGTGGGCACGAATCCAGAATGATAATGAGTCTAAGCCTATCTCTTTTAGAGGAAGGATATTTGCAAATCTATGCACGAGGGAGGGTTAGGCATTAGAGATTTAAGCATTGTGAACAAATCTTTAGTGGCTAAGGCAACTTGGAGAATTATCAATAATCCTTCCTCCTTAATTACCCAACTTCATAAAGCCAAATACTTCCATAATTCCTCTATTTGGAAATCTAATACACTTTCGGTCCCAAGTCTGCCTTTTTTAGGCTTCTTGAAGGAAATATTCCCTAGAGGAAATAATAAAGTTGTTATTTTATATTTCCTTATTCATGATATAGGTTTATTATTCATGCTAGAATTGTATTGATCGGAAACTTAAATACATGTCGGAATACATAAACAAATACGGTGTCACTCGTAAGCCTCTACTAGACTAGCTCATTGATCAAAGATGGTCAAAGTTTCATAACCATAGACATGTGTTGTCATTTGATAAGGGATTGCATCATTAGGAGAATTATGTGATGGACAAGAGCCATCCGAGCTTAGCATATTGATCACTCAGTTTATTGCTATTGCTTTCTTAATGTCAAATACATATTCCTTCGACTATCAGACTATGCAACTCACGGATACCGAAGGAATACCTTGTGTGCTATCAAATGTCACAACGTAATTGGGTGATCATAAAGATGCTCTACAGGTACCGCCAAAGGTGTTTGTTGAGTTGGCATAGGTCGAGATTAGGATTTTTCACTCCAAGTATTGTAGAAGTATCTCTGGGCCCTCTCGGTAATACACATCATAAGAAGACTTGCAAGCAAGATGACTAATGAGTTAGTTGCAAGATGATGTATTACGGAACAAGTAAAGAGACCTGCCGGTAACGATATTGAACTAGGTATGAAGATACCGACGATCGAATCTCGGACAAGTAACATACCGATGAACAAAGGGAATTACGTATGTTGTCATAAGGTTTGACCGATAAAGATCTTCATAGAATATGTCGGAGCCAATATGGACATCCTGGCTCCACTATTGGTTATTGACCGGAGAGGTGTCTCGGTCATGTCTACATAGTTCTTGAACACGTAGGGTCTGCACACTTAACGTTCATTGACGATATAGTGTTATATGAGTTATATGATTTGGTGATCGAATGTTGTTCAGAATCCCAGATGAGATCACGGACATGACGAGGAGTCTCGAAATGGTTGAGAGGTAAAGATTGATATATAGGATGATGGTATTTGGACGCCGGAATAGTTTTGGAGTGCACGAGGTAGTCATCGGGTCACCGGAAGGGGTTCCGGACACCCCTGGTAAATGTATGGGCTAAATGGGCCAATGGAGGGGACATACCAGTGTGCCCCTCTACATGGACGTCTGGGCCTAGGGGAAGGAAAGGGGAGGGGTGGCCCCTCCTACCTTTCCCTCCTCGTGAGAGAAAGGAAAGGGGGGCTCCTCATTTTACCATCCTCCTCATGAGAGAAAGGAAAGAGTATCTTCGGAATTTTCTGGTGTAGCAGGCGATCATCTGTAATAAGGGGCTCTCCGGGAGGAAGTACTTACGAGATCCTAATGTTAGAGTTCGCAAAATCGTTTCACCCGAATGGAAGAGAGATCAGAGTCCCAGAGTATAGACGAGGTATAAAAGATTCTAATACCACCCAATTGGCGACGTGGGCCCGTAAGCCACACAGCCAAGTTAGTAAAACAGTTTTCAGTTTCTAGATTCAACTTTGGCCAAGGAGTTGGAAATGGGGATCCTACAGGCAGTCAGCTCTGATACCAACTTGTGACGCCCCCGATTTGACCGTACACTAATCATACACGCAAATGTGTACGATCAAGATCAAGGACTCACGGGAAGATATCACAACCCAACTCTAGGCTCAAATTAAAAATAATACAAGCTTTATCTTACAAGCCAGGGGCCTCGAGGGGTCGAATACATAAGCTCGAATACACAAGAGTCAGCGGAAGCAACAATATCTAAGTACAGACATGAGTTAAACACATTTGCCTTAAGAAGGCTATCACAAAAACAACATCGATTGAAAAGGCAAGGCCTCCTGCCTGGGAGCCTCCTAACTACTCCAAGTCGTTGGCGGTCGTCACGTAGTAGTAGGCACCCTCGGAGTAGGCGTAGTCATTAGTGGTGTTGCCTGGCTCCTGGGATCCGTCATCTGGTCGCAACAAACGGGTATGGGAGAAAAAGAGGTAGCAAGGCAACCGTGAGTACTCATCCAAAGTACTCGCAAGACTTACGTCAGATCTAAACTAAGTATGCATCTGTATCAAAGGAAAAGGGCTGTATCTGTGGACTAAACTGCAGAATGCCAGAATAAGAGGGGGAGAAGCTAGTCCTATCGAAGACTAGCATCTTCAAGCAGCTCCAAGCATCTTGCAGCATCAGAAGAGATAAGCGTAGCATAAGGTAAAGTAGAAGAGTTATCAACCTCGGCCAGAGATCCTTTCTCGACTCCCTACGAGAAAGCAATCCCAGAGCCATACTATCCATTTCTCATCACAATCCATTTCTCATCACAAGTATCCAGTTCTAGTTGTATCGATTGGGATACAACTCCAAGTGTCCATTACCGTAGGACAGCCTATCGATAGATGTTTTCTTCCCTGAAGGGGTGCACCAACTTACCCATCACGCTCGATTAACTCCGGCCGAACACACTTTCCTGGGTCATGCCCGGCCTCGGCCAAACAATACGCCGCAACCCGACCTAGGCTTAATAGAGAGGTCAACACGCTGGACTAAGCCTATGCCTCCAGGGATCATGGGCCATCTCCCCGGGAACTCCTGCATGTTGCGTACGCGGCCGGTGAGCAGACCTAGTACCTCCTTCAACAAGGCAGGAGCGTACACAGTCCAACCCGGCGCGCGCCGCTCAATCGTTGACGTCTATTAAGCTTCGGCTGATGCATACGACGCAAAACACCCATACAATGCCCACGTGATGGTTAGTGCTATCAGGCCAGAGGCCCCTCTGATCAAATACCCAAATCGTAGTGGATTAGTAGCGCGTAGTAACAAGCAGAGACTCGCGAAAGATGTGACCCCGTCGTCCCGTCTCGAGTACTTGCGGCAAGGGCTAAGAATGCCCGACCACGCCTCGTAAGTATCTCGCGGGCACCTTCCAAGTCAACCCGACTCCACATTACTCGCTATTAAGCTCGTGCGGGTACCCCCCAGGGCCGACCCGTCTTTAGTAACATGGCTTAGTGCAAAGTCATAATAACCATAGTAATGTGTGTCTAACACCAAGGGGAAAACCCGAGGAATCACCCCTGGTGCATTCCACTCGATGTTGTCATCAAGGTGAACATAAGAGGATCCACGCTCGAGGTTCACACTTGAGGGGTTGCACGACGGAGCCGTAACGGAAGTGATTAAGGAGGAAATCACCCTCGATGACCTCGACCGTATAGCTACACTACAGAGATCTCATCAGGAGTGATGTAAGAGGTTCCACCCTTGGCACTCGATGGTAACTCTGCAGAGCCGTACAACTAGGGGGGTGATGTGCGGTGTCGGGCCCGGGACGTCGATCGTGTTGATCGAGTCATCGAACATAAAGCGAGGCAACTGGGACAAGATGGGGTCACTGATGGATCTCTAACCAACCTATACTAAGCAGTTTAGGATAAGCAGGTAAGGTATGAAAGCAGGTAACAAAAACAGGCTATGCATAAGAGTAGGATCATACATAAAGTAGTAGCAGTTCTAATGCAAGCATGAGAGGGAAAGAAATAGGCGATATCGGAATGCTCGAGGGGGGTTGCTAGCCTGGAAGCTCTGTTGAAAAGGAAGAAGTGTCATCATCAACGTAGTCGATCACAAGGGCATCAGCATCGTTCTCTGGGTCTACCGGAGAGAAGAGAGGGAAGAAACAATAAATAGCAAGCATACAAATGCAATAGAAAGCACGACATGGAAGTAAGCTATGCTAGGAGTTCTCTAACGCAGTGTTACACGTTGCAGACGGAGAGGGAGAACATCCGGAGGGGTTTTCCCGGCGTCTGGCTTTTCCCGGATAGACGAAAGAGAGGGGGTGGTTCCATGTTCAGCATGCTATGAGCACGTGACATATGAAAGGACGATGTATTCGTATCCGTTGGATTTTTCTGAGCAACTTTCATATAGAAAACATTTTCATCCGAGTTGCGGTTATTTTTCTATGAATTTCTAAAGTTTTAAAGATTTTTTTAAACTCCTGATTTTAATTTAATTCAATAATATTAATAAATAGAAACTGCTAGGTGCACCCGGTGCATGCACCCAGAGTGGCTAACAGGTGGGGTCAGTCATGTGCCCAGTCAGGAGTTGACTGGTCAAAGGGGGCCCTGGGACCTACATGTCATTGGCAGAGGCAACTAATAGTGTTTATTTAATTTAATTAACATAATTAGACAAAGTGGGCCCACATGTCATAACCTATAGTTTAATCAAATTAGTTAACCGGGTGGGGCCCAATGTCAGTGGGTTAGAGGGGGATTAGTTTTAAAGGCTGTTTAGGCCTACAACTAATGGCGATGGGTTACAGGGGCGGTGGTGAGGCTCCGGCGACTGTTGGGGGCGCGGGTGGGTGCGTTGGAGAGCCCGCGACATGGCGCTTCAGATGGGGGCGACACTAGGAGCGGGGGAGGCTCATAGTGGCATCAGTGTCGAGGCCAGCGGCCAAGCCCTGCGCGTGCGCGGGCGAAGCGGCAGCAGCACCACAGCGTGCGGGGCGAGAGACGGGGGGCGCGGCACCGAACAGCTGCCGGTGTGGGCCAGGTGTGAGGCGCGGCAGGCGAGGCTCGGCGGCAACGAGCGAGGCGGGTGCAGGGCGGCCGCAGTGCTGCAGCGCGCACGGTTGCGGACGGGCTGGCGGTCAGACGGCCAGCAGCTGCAGCATTAGCAGAGGGGGAAGGGGCACACACGCTAGCGAGGCGCGAGCGGAGCACGACGCCTGGGAGCGGAGGGAGACGGGGGTTGTGGTGAGATCCGGTCATGGCAGCGACCGAGGCGCAACGACGTCGTGACAGAGGGGCAACTAGCTAGGGCGATATGCGGGCAGCTAGAGGGAGGGAGGAGAGGCGGATTCTCACGGAGGGGGCACACGAAGGCCCGGTGAATGGATTAGGAGTAGCAGAGGTGACCGGAGTCAAGGAAGACGGCGGCGACGATGGAGGTCCGAGGTTGAAGAAGAAGGGTGTGGCGGCGATGCAGTGCAGCTCCAGTCGCACGGACGGGCTCAGTCAATGTGGAAGAAGGCATCGCAGTTGCTGGATGACCTCTGGGGCGTCGGGGAGGCTTGTGGCCGCGGGTACTAACGGCGACGGCTGCGCCGGCCCCTTCTCCAGATCGACGGAGAGGGAGGTAGAGAGGGGAGAGCGAGAGGATGAGGGGGAGGAGTGAGTGGAGGTAGGTGGGGGGAGGACTCGAGGAGCCGGAGGGGGCCCTCTTATCCCACCTCTCGTCGTCGACGGCGAGGCAGTCCGAGGCGACCGCGCCCCTGTAGCAACGGCGCCAGGGGGAACAGGAGAAGGCGACCGGGGGAAGTGGGATGACTGGGCCGCAACTTTCTGTATCCACGAGATCCCATCTTGGGGCCAGTTCCGGAGCTCCGCTGGAGGGGGCATTGATCACAGAGGGCTTCTACATCAACACCATAGCCTCTCCGATGAAGTGTGAGTAGTTTACCTCAGACCTACGGGTCCATAGTTATTAGCTAGATGGCTTATTCTCTCTTTTTGGATCTCAATACAATGTTCTCCCCCTCTCTTGTGGAGAACTATTCGATGTAATCTTCTTTTTGCGGTGTGTTTGTTGAGACCGATGAATTGTGGGTTTATGATCAAGTCTATCTATGAAAAATATTTGAATCTTCTCTGAATTCTTTTATGTATGATTTATTATCTTTGCAAGTCTCTTCGAATTATCAATTTGGTTTGGCCTACTAGATTGATCTTTCTTGCAATGGGAGAAGTGCTTAGCTTTGGGTTCAATCTTGCAGTGTCCTTTCCCAGTGACAGTAGGGGCAGCAAGGCATGTATTGTATTGTTGCCATTGAGGATAACAAGATGAGGTTTTCATCATATTGCGTGAGTTTGTCCCTCTACATCATGTCATCTTGCTTAAGACGTTACTCTGTTTTTAACTTAATACTCTAGATGCATGCTGGATAGCGGTCGATGAGTGGAGTAATAGTAGTAGATGCAGGCAGGAGTCGGTCTACTTGTCTCGGACGTGATGCCTATATACATGATCATACCTAGATATTCTCATAACTATGCTCAATTCTGTGAATTGCTCAACAGTAATTTGTTTACCCACCGTAGAATACTTATGCTCTCGAGAGAAGCCACTAGTGAAACCTATGGCCCCCGGGTCTATCTTTATCATATTAATCTCCTACTACTTAGTTATTTCCTTTGCTCTTTACTTTGCCTTTATTTTACTTTGCATCTTTATCATAAAAATACCAGAACTATTATCTTATCATATCTATCAGATCTCACTCTCGTAAGTGGACGTGTAGGGATTGACAACCCCTATTCACGTTGGTTGCGAGGATTTATTTGTGTTGTGTAGGTACGAGGGACTAGCGCATAGCCTCCTACTGGATTGATACCTTGGTTCTCAAAAACTGAGGGAAATACTTACGCTACTTACAGCATCATCCCTGCCTCTTCGGGGAAAACCAACGCAGTGCTCAAGAGGTAGCAAGAAGGATTTCTGGCGCCGTTGCCGGGGAGGTCTACGCAAAAGTCAACATACCAAGTACCCATCACATACCCTTATCTCCCGCATTACATTATTTGCCATTTGCCTCTCATTTTCCTCTCCCCCACTTCACCCTTGCCGTTTTATTCGCCCTCTCTCTCTATCATCCCTCTCTTTCTCTATTTGCCTCTTTTTGCCTGCTTGATTTTTGTTTGCTTGTGTGTTAGTCTGCTTGCTCGTCGTTATGGCTAGTCCCTTATCTTCTCTGTTGTCCCCTGAGTTCGAAATCTTTCACTTCAAACAAAGACTAGGAGAAAACATAAAACATGCCTGGTTGAGAATATTGGAGTCTTATCGTAATTGTACCTCTGAAATAAACCTGAGAATTTTGCTTCGCAATTTTTATGTTGGATTGAATATGTCTCATAGACAACTCTTGGATTATTTTGCCAAGGGCAATTTTATTGAAATCGATCCCCATATTGCGCTTGAAATTATAGAAGGTATAGTGGGAACACTACCTCAACAAAAGGGACCTCATCCTACTTAGGTAGAGATGCAAGTTTTTGAAAAAATTTGTGAAGTTACTAAAATTTTACACAAGTCTCTTGAACCTCTTAAGAACATTAGTGGAAATATTCACCGCATGAATTTGTTGATTACCCTTTGTAATATGCGGTTGGATTCATTAGATCTAAAAATTTCAGAATATGAAGGGAAACGTAAAGAACCTCCCGGATTTGAGCTTGATTCGGCTAAAAAATTGAAAAATAAAGATGGCAATACCTAGAACTATCCTTGCTTGTTATGCCTAGCTAGGGGCGTTAAACGATAGCGCTTGTTGGGAGGTAACACAATTTTATTTTTATTCCTTACTTTTTTGCTACTGTTTAGAAATAAATAATTTATATAGCCTTTATTTTGGTTGTGTTTTTTGTGTTTAATTAGTGTTTGTGCCACGTAGAACCGTTGGGAAGACTTGGGGAAAGTCTTGTTACACTTGCTGTAAAAAACTGAAACTTTAGCGCTCACGAGAACTGCTGCCATTTTTATTTGGAAAGTGATATTTAGTTAATTCTTTTTGAACATAATTAATAGATAAATTTCTCACGTCCAGAAATTTATTTTAGAATTTTTGGGGTTCCAGATCTTGCGCTAGATACAGATTACTACAGACTGTTCTGTTTTTGACAGATTCTGTTTTTCGTGTGTTGTTTGCTTATTTTGATGAATCTATGGATAGTAAAATAGTTTATAAACCATAGAGAAGTTGGAATACAGTAGGTTTAACACCAATATAAATAAAGAATGAGTTCATTACAGTACCTTGAAGTGGTCTTTTGTTTTCTTTCACTAACGGAGCTCACGAGATTTTCTACTTTGAGTTTTGTGTTGTGAAGTTTTCAAGTTTTGGGTAAAGATTTGATGGATTATGGAACAAGGAGTGGCAAGAGCCTAAGCTTGGGGATTCACATGGCACCCCCAAGATAATCTAAGGACACCTAAAATCCAAAGCTTGGGTATGCACCGGAAGGCATCCCCTCTTTCGTCTACTTCTATCGGTAACTTTACTTGGAGCTATATTTTTATTCGCCACATGATATGTGTTTTGCTTGAAGCGTCTTGTATGATTTGAGTCTTTACTTTTTAGTTTACCACAATCATCCTTTCTGTACACACCTTTTGAGAGAGCAATACATGATTTGGAATTTGTTAGAATACTCTATGTGCTTCGCTTATATCTTTTGAGTTATATAGTTTTGCTCTAGTACTTCACTTATATCTTTTAGAGCACAGTGGTGGATTTGTTTTATAGAAACTATTGATCTCGCATGCTTCACTTATATTATTTTGAGAGTCTTAAATAGCATGGTAATTTTCTTAAAATCCTAATATGCTAGGTATTCAAGATTAGTAAAAATTTCTTACGAGTGTTTTGAATACTAAGAGAAGTTTGATGCTTGATGATTGTATTGAGATATGGAAGTAATAATATCAAAGTCGTGCTAGTTGAGTAGTTGTGAAATTGAGAAATGCTTGTGTTGAAGTTTGCAAGTCCCGTAGCATGCATGTATGGTAAACATTATGTAACAAATTTGAAACATGAGGTGTTATTTGATTGTCCTCCTTATGAGTGGCGGTCGGGGACGAGCGATGGTCTTTTCCTACCAATCTATCCCCCTAGGAGCATGCGCGTAGTGCCGAGGTTTTTGATGACTTGTAGATTTTTTCAATAAGTATGTGAGTTCTTTATGACTAATGTTGAGTCCATGGATTATACGCACTATCACCCTTCCATCCTTGCTAGCCTCTTCGGTATTGTGCATTGCCCTTTCTCACATTGAGAGTTGGCGCAAACTTCGCCGGTGCATCCAAACCCCGTGATATGATACGCTCTTTCACACATAAACCTCCTTATATCTTCCTCAAAACAGCCACCATACCTACCTATTATGGCATTTCCATAGCCATTCCGAGATATATTGCCATGCAACTTTCCACCATTTCGTTTATCATGACAAACTCATTATTGTCATATTTCTTAGCATGATCATGTAGTTGACATAGTATTTGTGGCAAAGCCACCATTCATAATTCTCTCATACATGTCACTCTTGGTCCATTGCATATCCCGGTACACCGCCGGAGGCATTCATATAGAGTCATCTTTTGTTCTAGTATCAAGTTGTAACCATTGAGTTGTAAATAAATAGAAGTGTGATGATCATCATTTTCTAGAGCATTGTCCCAAGTGAGGAATTATTAAGAAAAGAGAGAAAGGCCATAAAAAAGAGAAGGCCTAAAAAATGAGCGAAAAAGAGAGAAGGGAGAATGTTACTATCCTTTGCCACACTTGTGCTTCAAAGTAGCACCATAATCTTCATGATAGAGAGTCTCTTGTTTTGTCACTTTCATATACTAGTGAAAATTTTCATTTTAGAACTTGGCTTGTATATTCCAACAATGGGCCTCCTCAAGTGACCTAGGTCTTCGTGATCAAGGTAAAATCCAAGGAAAACCAAAAGCTAAGCTTGGGGATGCCCCAGAAGGCATCCCCTCTTTCATCTACTTCTATCGGTAACTTCACTTAGAGCTATATTTTTATTCGCCACATGATATGTGTTTTGCTTGGAGCGTCTTGTATGATTTGAGTCTTTACTTTTTAGTTTACCACAATATCCTTTCTGTACACACCTTTTGAGAGAGCAATACATGATTTGGAATTTGTTAGAATACTCTATGTGATTCGCTTATATCTTTTGAGTTATATAGTTTTTCTCTAGTACTTCACTTATATCTTTTAGAGCACGGTTGTGGATTTGTTTTATAGAAACTATTGATCTCTCATGCTTCACTTATATTATTTTGAGAGTCTTAAATAGCATGTTAATTTTCTTAAAATCCTAATAAGCTAGGTATTCAAGATTAGTAAAATTTTCTTACGAGTGTTTTGAATACTAAGAGATGTTTGATGCTTGATGATTGTTTTGAGATATGGAAGTAATAATATCAAAGTCGTGCTAGTTGAGTAGTTGTGAAATTGAGAAGTGCTTGTGTTGAAGTTTGCAAGTCCCGTAGCATGCATGTATGGTAAACGTTATGTAACAAATTTGAAACATGAGGTGTTATTTGATTGTCCTCCTTATGAGTGGCGGTCGGGGACGAGCGATGGTCTTTTCCTACCAATCTATCCCCCTAGGAGCATGCGCGTAGTGCCGAGGTTTTTGATGACTTGTAGATTTTTTCAATAAGTATGTGAGTTCTTTATGACTAATGTTGAGTCCATGGATTATACGCACTCTCACACTTCCATCCTTGCTAGCCTCTTCGGTATTGTGCATTGCCCTTTCTCACATTGAGAGTTGGCGCAAACTTCGCCGGTGCATCCAAACCCCGTGATATGATACGCTCTTTCACACATAAACCTCCTTATATCTTCCTCAAAACAGCCACCATACCTACCTATTATGGCATTTCCATAGCCATTCCGAGATATATTGCCATGCAACTTTCCACCATTTCATTTATCATGACACACTCATTATTGTCTTATTTCTTAGCATGATCATGTAGTTGACATAGTATTTGTGGCAAAGCCACCATTCATAATTCTCTCATACATGTCACTCTTGGTCCATTGCATATCCCAGTACACCGCCGGAGGCATTCATATAGAGTCATCTTTTGTTCTAGTATTGAGTTGTAACCATTGAGTTGTAAATAAATAGAAGTGTGATGATCATCATTTTCTAGAGCATTGTCCCAAGTGAGGAATTATTAAAAAAAAAGAGAAAGGCCATAAAAAAGAGAAGGCCTAAAAAATGAGCGAAAAAGAGAGAAGGGAGAATGTTACTATCCTTTGCCACACTTGTGCTTCAAAGTAGCACCATAATCTTCATGATAGAGAGTCTCTTGTTTTGTCACTTTCATATACTAGTGAAAATTTTCATTATAGAACTTGGCTTGTATATTCCAACAATGGGCCTCCTCAAGTGCCCTAGGTCTTCGTGAACAAGGTAAAATCCAAGGAAAACCAAAAGCTAAGCTTGGGGATGCCCCGGAAGGCATCCCCTCTTTCATCTACTTCTATCGGTAACTTTACTTGGAGCTATATTTTTATTCGCCACATGATATGTGTTTTGCTTGGAGCGTCTTGTATGATTTGAGTCTTTACTTTTTAGTTTACCACAATCATCCTTTCTGTACACACCTTTTGAGAGAGCAATACATGATTTGGAATTTGTTAGAATACTCTATGTGATTCGCTTATATCTTTTGAGTTATATAGTTTTGCTCTAGTACTTCACTTATATCTTTTAGAGCACGGTGGTGGATTTGTTTTATAGAAACTATTGATCTCGCATGCTTCACTTATATTATTTTGGGAGTCTTAAATAGCATGTTAATTTACTTAAAATCCTAATATGCTAGGTATTCAAGATTAGTAAAATTTTCTTACGAGTGTTTTGAATACTAAGAGAAGTTTGATGCTTGATGATTGTTTTGAGATATGGAAGTAATAATATCAAAGTCGTGCTAGTTGAGTAGTTGTGAAATTGAGAAATGCTTGTGTTGAAGTTTGCAAGTCCCGTAGCATGCATGTATGGTAAACGTTATGTAACAAATTTGAAACATGAGGTGTTATTTTATTGTCCTCCTTATGAGTGGCGGTCGGGGACGAGCGATGGTCTTTTCCTATCAATCTATCCCCCTAGGAGCATGCGCGTAGTGCCGAGGTTTTTGATGACTTGTAGATTTTTTCAATAAGTATGTGAGTTCTTTATGACTAATGTTGAGTCCATGGATTATACGCACTCTTACCCTTCCATCCTTGCTAGTCTCTTCGGTATTGTGCATTGCCCTTTCTCACATTGAGAGTTGGCGCAAACTTCGCCGGTGCATCCAAACCGTGATATGATACGCTCTTTCACACATAAACCTCCTTATATCTTCCTCAAAACAGCCACCATACCTACCTATTATGGCATTTCCATAGCCATTCTGAGATATATTTCCATGCAACTTTCCACCATTTCGTTTATCATGACACACTCATTATTGTCATATTTCTTAGCATGATCATGTAGTTGACATAGTATTTGTGGCAAAGCCACCATTCATAATTCTCTCATACATGTCACTCTTGGTCCATTGCATATCCCGGTACACCGCCGAAGGCATTCATATAGAGTCATCTTTTGTTCTAGTATTGAGTTGTAACCATTGAGTTGTAAATAAATAGAAGTGTGATGATCACCATTTTCTAGAGCATTGTCCCAAGTGAGGAATTATTAAAAAAAGAGAGAAAGGCCATAAAAAAGAGAAGGCCTAAAAAATGAGCGAAAAAGAGAGAAGGGACAATGTTACTATCCTTTGCCACACTTGTGCTTCAAAGTAACACCATAATCTTCATGATAGAGAATCTCTTGTTTTGTCACTTTCATATACTAGTGAAAATTTTCATTATAGAACTTGGCTTGTATATTCCAACAATGGGCCTCCTCAAGTGCCCTAAGTCTTCGTGAGCAAGGTAAAATCCAAGGAAAACCAAAAGCTAAGCTTGGGGATGCCCTGGAAGGCATCCCCTCTTTCATCTACTTCTATCGGTAACTTTACTTGGAGCTATATTTTTATTCACCACATGATATGTGTTTTGCTTGGAGCGTCTTGTATGATTTGAGTCTTTACTTTTTAGTTTACCACAATCATCCTTTCTGTGCACACCTTTTGAGAGAGCAATACATGATTTGGAATTTGTTAGAATACTCTATGTGATTCGCTTATATCTTTTGAGTTATATAGTTTTGCTCTAGTACTTCACTTATATCTTTTAGAGCAGGGTGGTGGATTTGTTTTATAGAAACTATTGATCTCTCATGCTTCACTTATATTATTTTGAGAGTCTTAAATAGTATGTTAATTTACTTAAAATCCTAATATGCTAGGTATTCAAGATTAGTAAAATTTTCTTACGAGTGTTTTGAATACTAAGAGAAGTTTGATGCTTGATGATTGTTTTGAGATATGGAAGTAATAATATCAAAGTCGTGCTAGTTGAGTAGTTGTGAAATTGAGAAATGCTTGTGTTGAAGTTTGCAAGTCACATAGCATGCATGTATGTTAAACATTATGTAACAAATTTGAAACCTGAGGTGTTATTTGATTGTCCTCCTTATGAGTTGCGGTCAGGGACGAGCGATGGTCTTTTCCTACCACTCTATCCCCCTAGGAGCATGCGCGTAGTGTCGAGGTTATTGATGACTTGTAGATTTTTTCAATAAGTATGTGAGTTCTTTATGACTAATGTTAAGTCCATGGATTATACGCACTCTCGCCCTTCCATCCTTGCTATCCTCTTCGGTATCATGCATTGCCCTTTCTCTCATTGAGAGTTGGCGCAAACTTCGCCGATGCATCCAAACCCCGTGATATGATACACTCTTTCACACATAAACCTCCTTATATCTTCCTCAAAACAGCCACCATACCTACCTATTATGGCATTTCCATAGCCATTCGGAGATATATTGCCATGCAACTTTCCACCATTTCATTTATCATGACACACTCATTACTGTCATATTTCTTAGCATGATCATGTAGTTGACATAGTATTTGTGGCAAAGCCACCATTCATAATTCTCTCATACATGTCACTCTTGGTCCATTGCATATCCCGGTACACCACCGGAGGCATTCATATAGAGTCATCTTTTGTTCTAGTATCGAGTTGTAATCATTGAGTTGTAAATAAATAGAAGTGTGATGATCTTCATTTTCCAGAGCATTGTCCCAAGTGAGGAATTATTAAAAAAAAGAGAGAAAGGCCATAAAAAGAGAAGGCCTAAAAATGAGAGAAAAAGAGAGAAGGGACAATGTTACTATCCTTTGCCACACTTGTGCTTCAAAGTAGCACCATAATCTTCATGATAGAGAGTCTCTTGTTTTGTCACTTTCATATACTAGTGAAAATTTTCATTATAGAACTTGGATTGTATATTCCAACAATGGGCCTCCTCAAGTGCCCTAGGTCTTCGTGAGCAAGCAAGTTGGATGCACACCCACTTAGTTTCTTTTGTTGAGCTTTCATACATTTATAGCTCTAAGTGCATCCGTTGCATGGCAATCCCTAATCCTTGAATTAACATCAATCAGTGGGCATCTCCATAGCCCATTGATTAGCCTCGTTGATGTGAGACTTTCTCCTTTTTTGTCTTCTCCACATAACCCCCCTCATTATATTCTATTCCACCCATAGTGCTATGTCCATGGCCCGCGCTCATATATTGCGTGAAAGTTTATAGGTTTGAGATTACTAAAGTATGAAACAATTGCTTGGCTTGTCATCGGGGTTGTGCATGATGAGACCATTCTTGTGTGACGAAAATGGAGCATGACTAAACTATATGATTTTGTAGGGATGAACTTTCTTTGGCCATGTTATTTTGAGAAGACATAATTGCTTAGTTAGTATGCTTGAAGTATTATTATTTTTATGTCAATATGAACTTTTGTCTTGAATCTTTCGGATCTGAATATTCATACCACAATTAAGAAGAATTACATTAAAATTATGCCAAGTAGCACTCCGCATCAAAAGTTCTGTTTTTATCATTTACCTACTCGAGGACAAGCAGGAATTAACCTTGGGGATGCTTGACGCATCTCCAACGTATCTATAATTTTTGATTGCTCCATGCTATATTATCTAATGTTTTGGACATTATTGGGCTTTATTATCCACTTTTATATTATTTTTTGGACTAACCTATTAACCGGAGGCCCAGCCTAGAATTGTTGTTTTGCCTGTTTTAGGGTTTCGAAGAAAAGGAATATCAAATGGAGTCCAAACGGAATGAAACCTTCGGGGACGTGATTTTCTCAACAAACAAGACCCGGGAGACCTGGACCCTACGTCAATAAACAAAAGAGGAGGCCACGAGGTAGGGGGCGCGCCCACCCCCACCAGGCGCGCCCTCCACCTTCGTGGGCCCCCTGTTGCTCCACCGATGTACTACTTCCTCCTATATATACCTACGAACCCCCAAACAATTAGATACGGAGCCAAAAACCTAATTCCACCACCGCAACTTTCTGTATCCACGAGATCCCATCTTGGGGCCTGTTTCGGAGCTCCGCTGGAGGGGGCATCGATCACAAAGGGCTTCGACATCAACACCATAGCCTCTCCGATGAAGTGTGAGTAGTTTACCTCAGACCTATGGGTCCATAGTTATTAGCTAGATGGCTTCTTCTCTCTTTTTGGATCTCAATACAATGTTCTCCCCCTCTCTTGTGGACAACTATTCGATGTAATCTTCTTTTTGCGGTGTGTTTGTTGAGATCAATGAATTGTGGGTTTATGATCAAGTCTATCTATGAACAATATTTGAATCTTCTCTGAATTCTGTTATGTATGATTGGTTATCTTTGCAAGTCTCTTCGAATTATCAGTTTGGTTTGGCCTATTAGATTGATCTTTCTTGCAATGGGGGAAGTGCTTAGCTTTGGGTTCAACATTGCGGTGTCCTTTCCCAATGATAGTAGGGGTAGCAAGGCACGTATTGTATTGTTGCCATCGAGGACAACAAGATGGGGTTTTCATCATATTGCATGAGTTTATCCCTCTACATCATGTCATCTTGCTTAAGGTGTTACTCTGTTTTTAACTTAATACTCTAGTTGCATGCTGGATAGCGGTCGATGAGTGGAGTAATAGTAGTAGATGCAGGCAGGAGTCGGTCTACTTGTCTCGGATGTGATGCCTATATACATGATCATACCTAGATATTCTCATAACTATGCTCAATTCTGTTAATTGCTCAACAGTTGGTTACGAGGATTTATTTGTTTTGTGCAGGTACGAGGGACTAGTGCGTAGGCTCCTACTGGATTGATACCTTGGTTTTCAAAAACTGAGGGAAATACTTATGCTACTTTGCTGCATCATCCCTTCCTCTTCGGGGAAAACCAACACAGTGCTCAAGAGGTAGCAGGGGGTTACCTGGGCCGAGGCCTAGTGAGGGACGGGGTTTGTCTCGTTTAGTTTTTTGTTTAATTACTTTTTATTATTGTCCTTTCACTGTTTTCAATAAATTCCACAATATTTTAGTTTAGTTAAAATACAAAAGTAGTTTCTAAATTAGTATTACTATTTAAACCTCTGCCACAAAAAGTTTCACTCACAAATAAAATAGTTTAACTTTTTAGAAAATATAAAAGGCATTTAAATGGTTGTTTAGCCACTGTTATATTCACAAAAAGGGATTTAAAGATTTTATAAAAGTGTTGTGTAACCACCAATATTAACAAGTGATTATTTGCCACAACTTGAACATTTTAGTTTTTTATGTTTGAAAACTTTTATCGTTTGGCTTAAATTCAAATTTGAATTTGAATCGGTTTTGAACTAACACGAGATTAACAACATTAACCGTGATGATGTGGCATGATTAACAGGGAATTACTGTAGCTTAAATATCCGGCCGTCACAATTCTCCTCCACTACAAGAAATCTCGTCCCGAGATTTAAGAGGGGAAGTGACTGGGAAGGGATTTGGTTACAAAATTTTAACGAGTCTTCATGGTCTTGGTTGCCCTTCTCAAAGAAGTTGATCCCTTTCGTTGATGCCTTCATTTTTTTATTCTAATAACTCATGATGAAGTTGTCGTCCTTTCTTCAGGAGCTACCTCGTACTTACGAATAGATAAGGGGCAGCTCTACAACGATAGAATGTTACAAGGAAAAATTATCTGGGGGGGTATCCCAAGAATGAACACATGAGTACCTCTAGAGTTGAACAAATGAAGCCCACCAAGAGCAAAGTAAGAAGATATCATAAGAGGTTTCATGCGGATAGACAATCATCATTGTCTAAAACAGGGTGTGAAAGGGGTCCAGAGCAACGAGAATAAGTATTGCGTCTGATACCAGAATAGATCATTAGGAAGGTGGCTCACGAATTGGACACGAAGCCAAGCGTGAGGAGTAACCTTAGAAATAGGGGGTACAGGAGAGTCAGGTTTCGATCCTGTGGAACTATGGGTTATGGGCCCACCATGTGGTTTAAAAGTAGGAAGGGTGCTGGCATCTTGCACGGTTATGATAGCAAGGCATGTCAGAGGATAGTATGTCAGTTATGTCGGCAACAACGTTGGTACCAAGGGCGAGGGATGAAGAGAACCATTTTCCTGCTCGTTGAATGAGGTGGACCAATAGGCAAAGTTCTCATCCATCGGTGGCTACCGGAATGTCAACAATAATAGTAGCAGGGTCTTTGCTGACAGAGTTGTACATTGAGGTGTTTACCTAAGCGGAAATTATCTCTACTGAGATAAGTTCGTTTACCGGAAAGGTTAAACAAACGAATGGAAAGGAAAAATATGGTTAGTATAATAATCAGAACAATGGGAAGGAAAATGTGTTTAAACACAATTATTAGGAGTATATCCTTCCCAAGGAGAAGTAGAGCATGATATCCATGACAGGATAGAAGTATAAAACCAATTAGGTAAGGGGGAAGAAAATTCATGACATTACCCATACAACGGTGTTTGGATAATTGATAAAGAAAATTTAGTATCGTGCTTCAAATGTTCTTTTTGGAGAACGGATTATCACAGACATGCTTCAAGATAGCATTGACATGGTTTCAAGCAAAGGTCAAACTTTGGATACACCAAGGATCCATCGGAAACAACTTAGAAAATAAGTCATACAATTTTAGCAGGGGAAAGATGAGGGCGTGGCCGACGGGCTCACCCACAATCCATTGACATGCCAAAAAGGATGTATTTTCAAAATTATATGAACAAGTTTGTGTTGGGGAAGGCAAGAATGTTGTCGATGATAACATAAATCATTGAGGGGAAGGATTGTATTTCTCATCAGGAATTCGATTGATATCCTGGAAAAGCTCAGAATGTTGATGATGATCACGACACATTTGTCGAGAGATGTCATGAAGATGTCACCGAGCAGAAAAGGAAGGAAGAAGTGAAAGGCTATGAGAACCACGGATTCGACAAAAACTCAAAGTCGAGCTTGTTGTTCGAGGTGAAATGATGAGATGAGGAAGATCGACGTAAGCTTAGCTCGTCGTAGGAAGTTGCTCCGGGCATAAGGACCAGGTAGCACAGTTAAAAAGTTGACATGATAAAAATATAGCCGATCCGGCTAGGAATGATGTCATGGGGTATAAAGCTTCCCAGTATCAAGTACTAGGTGTAATGCCAGAAGGTAAATCAGGGTAGAGGTTGGACGGGGGAATGATTTGCAGAGGATAAGTAATTGTAACTTACCCAGTAAATGGGATCAAGGAGTAAATATTGTCAGGACCATAACTACAAGGGATCCAGTTTACGATACCGGAAGAATATTCAAATGATTAAATATCCTTGCAAGAAGCTTTCATGATAAGTCCCACACCGTGTCCGTGGGCATGAACACAAGGTTCAAGGTCGGCTCCCACTTCTACAATGCATAACCTTTCATTTTACTTCTCGCTCTTGATGAAGATGTAGTATTGAAATTTTATCTGACGAAAAGCCAGTAGAGTATAACCCGCATAACTTTCGAGTTCACACAGATTATGGAAGGCATAGGTTCAACCCATCGGGGCATCTTAGGAACATATATCATAAATTTCGAGAATAAATAACACAAGCTCGGTAGTAGAGCACGCTTGAGAAAGCGGAGGATACAATTTACCAAAAGAATTATGTATCCGAGGAAAATCTTACAAGCTTATTGAATAAAAAGGACGTTGTCGGATAACATCCGAAAAAGGGGTCTGGTGGTCCACAAGGGATCCGATGTGAGAATTAATAGTCAACCAGAGGAAGAAAGAATGCAAGGAGATCAGATTATAGAAACAACTGACTAACTCAAAGCTCAATTGCAAAGGAATTATGAATTCCAAGACAAGGGATTAGAAGCAATGCTTTGTTTAGGGATGGATAAGTAGAATAGCCTTAGGGGTACAATCGATGGCGATTTGATTGATCGATATTCAGCACATGTTAAAATGGCGTCTAAGCCGGAAGGATGAATTCTAGGATCTGATTGAGGATTGCGAGCATTCACAACATATTGTATCAATGGACTCAAAATGATAATGACAAAGGCTGACAATAAGGTTACTAGACTTATGGTATTAACCATAATGCAAGCAAGCAAGAAATTTCAAGAACAATAGGCTGTTGAGGATTTTCACAAGAACGAATGGTATTACGAAGACTTTTTGGGAAGTACATGAATCAACAAAGGATGAGCAGATACTTGATAGGTGCACAAAGTTATCCATAGGGGTATTCAGATGACAAGGAACTGCATGGTAGTAATCTCAAAGGATTCTTGAGGCAACGGAGAGAATTTCGGGGCATCTTGTAATAATAAGAGCAACAGGGAATGACTGTATGAATGGCAACTGTACGTAGTTATCCATAAGGATATATCAGTGCTAGGGAATTGCAAAAGCGATGGGCACAATGTCTCAAGAGAACATCATAGAGTATCTTCGGAATTTTCTGGTGCAGCAGGCGATCATCTGTAATAAGGGGCTCTCCGGGAGGAATTAGTTACGAGATCCTAATGTTAGAGTTCGCAAAATCGTTTAACCTGAATGGAAGAGAGATCAGAGTCCCAGAGTATAGACGAGGAATAAAAGATCCTAATACCACCCAATTGGCGATGTGGGCCCGTAAGCCACACAGCCAAGTTAGTAAAACAGTTTTCAGTTTCTAGACTCAACTTCGACCAAGGAGTTGGGAAGGGGGATCCTACAGGAAGTTGGCTCTGATACCAACTTGTGACGCCCCCGATTTGACCGTACACTAATCATACACGCAAATGTGTATGATCAAGATCAAGGACTCACGAGAAGATATCACAACCCAACTCTAGAAAAAAAATAATACAAGCTTTATCTTACAAGCCAAGGGCCTCGAGGGGTCGAATACATAAGCTCGAATACACAAGAGTCAGCAGAAGCAACAATATTTGAGTACAGACATGAGTTAAACAAGTTTGTCTTAAGAAGGCTAGCACAAAAACAACATTGATCGAAAAGGCAAGGCCTCCTGCCTGGGAGCCGCCTAACTACTCCAAGTCGTCAGTGGTCGTCACGTAGTAGTAGGCACCCTCGGGGTAGCAGTAGTCATCAGTGGTGTCGTCTGGCTCCTGGGATCCGTCATCTGGTTGCAACAAACGGGTATGGGAGAAAAACAGGTAGCAAGGCAACCGTGAGTACTCATCCAAAGTACTCGCAAGTCTTACATCAGATCTAAACTAAGTATGCATTTGTATCAAAGGAAAAGGGCTGTATCTGTGGACTAAACTGCAGAATGCCAGAATAAGAGGGGAAGAAGCTTGTCCTATCGAAGACTAGCATCTTCAAGCAGCTCCAAGCATCTTGCAGCATCAGAAGAGATAAGAGTAGCATAAGGTAAAGTAGAAGAGTTATCAACTTCGGCCAGAGATCCTTTCTCGACTCCCTGCGAGAAAGCAATCCCAGAGCCATACTATCCATTTCTCATCACAAGTATCCAGTTCTAGTTGTATCGATCGGGATAAAACTCCAAGTGTCCGTTACTGTAGGACAGGCTATCGATAGGTGTTTTCTTCCCTGCAGGGGTGCACCAACTTACCCATCACGCTCGATTAACTCAGGCCGGACACACTTTCCTGGGTCATGCCCGGCCTCGGCCAAACAATACGCCGCAACCCGACCTAGGCTTAATAGAGAGGTCAGCATGCCGGACTAAACCTATGCCCCCAGGGGTCATGGGCCATCTCCCCGTGAACTCCTGCACGTTGCCTACGCGGCCGGTGAGCAGACCTAGCTACCTCCTTCAACAAGGCAGGAGCTTACGCAGTCCAACGCAGCACGCGTTGCCCAATCACTGATGTCTATTAAGCTTCGGCTGATGCAAACGACATAGAACGCCCATACAATGCCCACGTGATGGTTAGTGCTATCAGGCCAGAGGCCCCTCGGATCAAATATCCAAATCGTAGTGGATTAGTAGCGCGCGGTAACAAGCAGAGACTCACGAAATATGTGACCCCGTCGTCCCGTCTCAAGTACTTGCGTAAAGGTCTAAGAATGCCCGGCCACGCCTCATAAGTATCTCGCGGGCACCTTCCCGGTCAACCCGACTCCACATCACTCGCTATTAAGCTCGCGCGGGTACCCCTCAGGCCCGACCCGTCTTTAGTAACATGGCTCAGTGCAAAGTCATAGTAACCATAGTAACTGTGTGTCTAACAACAAGGGGAAAACCCGAGGAATCACCCCCGGTGAATTCCACTCGATGTTGTCATCAAGGTGAACATAAGGGGATCCACCCTCGAGGTTCACACTTGAGAGGTTGCACGACGGAGCCGTAACAGAAGTGGTTAAGGAGGAAATCACCCTCAATGACCTCGACCGTATAGCTACATTACAGAGATCTCATTAGGAGTGATGTAAGAGGTTCCACCCTCGGCACTCGATGGTAAATCTGCAGAGCCGTACAACTAGGGGGTGATGTGCGATGTCGAGAGGTTTTTCGAGTCCCTAAAGACTTATGCCGCTTAGAGCGAGGAGTCGGCTTTGTCCGGCCTAGGCGTGGATAGCGCCTCGAACTCGGTCTTCCGAACACTAGGGGCTTCGCCGAAATTTAAAATTATAGAATTCTATGGCTAAGTGATAGTGTTCAAGCATTATAGTCTGATTGCCTTGTTCGTTGTGTTGAGCGCCTCCCTCGAAGGACCCAAGAATGGGAAAAAGAGCGCTCATGTTTATCCCGAACACCCCAGCACTCGTGGCATGGGGGCAGAAGCCGACGACTCGCCATCTCTCAAATTTGATAAATGGCCGCACAGAAGGTAATATTTTAAATTCAAAAGCATTGCTTAGCGCATATGAACAAGTTTTCAGCGTACAGGATCACAAATGCGAGTTTACTCAAAAATTACATCTTTGGAGCATTCATCCGCTATAAGACGGGCACCCTTCAGGACGCCCTCATAATACGCTTCCGGGACGCGATGCTCCTTGCCCGGTGGCGGCCCGTCCTTCACTAGCTTCTCCACATCCATCTTTCCCCAGTGCACTTTAGCACGGGCAAGCGCCCTACGGGCACCTTCGATGCAGACGGAGTGCTTGATTACTTCAAGTCGTGGACAGGCATCCACCAGCCGCCTCACCAACCTGAAGTAGCTCCCAGGCAGAGCCTCTCCAGGCCAAAGCCGAACTATGAGGCCCTTTATGGCCTGTTTGGCCACCTTGTGGAGCTCGACCATTTGCTTCAGCTGGTCGCTCAAAGGCACCAGGTGTCCGGCCTCAGCATACTGAGACCAGAACACCTTCTCCGTCGAGCTCCCCTCCTTGGCTCGGTAATAGGCGGCGGCATCAAACGCACTGCGGGGCAAATCTGCGAATGCCCCTGGAGAGCTCCGGACTCGGGTAAGTAACAAGTAATTCACTTCCACGTGCTTGCTTTGCATAATGAATGCCTTACCCGCCGCTCTCTTCTTCATCGCTGCAATTTCTTGGAGGGCTTTCTGGGCTTCGGCCTTGCAGACTTCGTGTTTTTGAGGGCTGCCGCAAGCTCGGAAGCTCGCGTCTTTGAGTCAAGCTCCAAACTCTCGTGTTTTTTCACGAGAGCCTGGAGCTCTTTCTGCACCTCCTCCACCCGTGCCTCCTGCTTACCTCTCTCTGTGCGCTCCGCGGCCGCTCTGTTTTCAGCCTCGGATAGCGCTTTCTTAAGGGTTGCCACCTCGGTCGTGGCCCTTATAATAGCATGTTGATCCTGTCATTTTTTGCAACCACATCTTCTCTATATACTTGTGCAAGGTATTACTTACCTTCCTTCTCCTCAAGTTGCCTCTTGGCATGGCCGAGCTCGTTCTCGTACCGCGCAAGGTTTTGCTTCAGCGTATCCACCTCCGCAGTCAGTGCGGCGGGGGCCAGCAGCGAAGCCTGCATACACATATTGACTTGATTATGTTAGACTCCTGCGAATGTTATTAGATCCTCTATCCGGCTTTTCTTTCCGAACACTGAACAGAGCATCAGGGGCTATTGTCTATGCGGTAATATTTTTACATATTCTTTACTTACCTCAAAGCCTGTTAGAAGGCTGGCACAGACTTCACTTAGTACGCTCTTGGCGTACTGAACCTTCTGGATCACCGCACTCATAATAGTGCGGTGCTCCTCGTCGATGGAGGCGCCGTTAAGCTCCAGCAAATTGTTCGGTGCCTCCGGTTGGACGGAGGTTACTGGCTCGGCAGGCCTGCTCCTCTTGGAAGGAGGCTGCCTACCAGAGTCCGGAACCGTTGACGGTTCCGGCGCGGTGTCCGGCTCAAGGCCGGACTCGGAGCCCTTGGGGGTTTTATCCCCTTTACGCCTGGAGTCCGGGAGGTCGCCTTGCGGCGCCTCCAGGACCACCTCCTCCTGGCATGGAACCTGTTGGGACGCCACCTCGGCATCGTCCATAGGGTGGGGGAAGGTAGCCGTCGGAAGCGAATTCACATCCGACGAATCCAGGGAACAGCTAGACGACTCGTCGAGCACGGCCTTGGGCGGACTGCATAGTCATATTCGGCGTAAGGAGGAGCTGTGCAAGAAAGGAACACTATGAATTGCTCTGGTGTCTGAATATTTACGATCTCGCCAGGGGCTTGGCCCTGTGCGGCCACTCCTCTTCACCGTCGTCGGCGTTGGTGGAGTAGTCCGGAGGAAGGGTCTTCCCCTTCTTGGACCCTTCGGCCTCCCCAGATGGGGCGGCCTTCCTTTTCTTCCCTCCCCCGCAGGAGGGGGAGAGGTCTCTTCTTCCTCCTCCTCGTCTTCACGGGAGGAGTGCGCCTTTGAGTCGTTGGATGATGAATCCGACACCCCCAGGCACCAGGCACTCTTTCGAGTCCCCGTGGCCTTCTTCTTGGCCTTCTTCTCCGACACCATGTAGGGTGCCGGAACCAGCAGCTTCGCCAAGCGAGCGTCCGTTGGGCCTTCGGGCAAAGGAGTCGGACAGTTGATCTATCCGGACGTCTCCTGCCAATCCTGTCAAAGGTAAGGGAGCTTAGATCCCGCATGGAGTCAACCCATGAAAAACTAATACCCTATAAAAGGTAAAAACAACCTATCGCCCTAGCGTGACGCTGCGTGCTGAATCTGCGATCCTCGGTAGCGGATGCGGGGGCCTCAGCGCCCTTGAAAAGCACCTTCCAGGCATCTTCGTACGTCGTGTCGAAGAGCCTGCTCAGAGTTCGGTGCTGCGCCGGGTCGAACTCCCACAGGTTGAAAGCCCGTTGTTGACATGGGAGGATCCGGCAGATGAGCATAACCTGGACTACATTGACAAGTTTGAGCTTCTTGTCCACCAGGGTTTGGACGCATGTTTGGAGTCCGGTCAGCTCTCCTTTTTTACCCCACGACAGGTCCGTCTCTTTCCAGGAGGTGAGCCGCGTAGGGGGTCCGGATCGGAACTCGGGGGCTGCGACCCATTCAGGGTCGCGCGGCTCGGTGATGTAAAACCACCCCGATTGCCACCCCTTTAGGGTCTCCACGAAGGAGCCCTCGAGCCATAGGACGTTGGGCATCTTGCCCACCATGGCGCCTCCGCACTCTGCGTGGGTGCCGCGCACCACCTTCGGCTTGACATTGAAAGTCTTGAGCCTTAGGCCGAAATAGGGGCGGATGCAGAGGAAAGCCTCGCACACGACGAGAAATGCCGAGATGTTGAGGACAAAGTTCGGGGCCAGATCGTGGAAATCCAGGCCATAGTAGAACATGAGCCCCCGGACAAATGGGTGGAGAGGGAAGCCCAGTCGCGGAGGAAATGGGGGAGGAACACCACCCTCTCATGGGGCCTAGGGGTGGGGATGAGCTGCCCCTCTTCAGGAAGCCGGTGCGCAATGTCGTTAGACAAGTATCCGGCCTTCCTCAGTTTTTTGATGAGTCCCTCCATGACAGAGGAGACCATCCACTTGCCTCCCGCCCCGGACATGGCTGGAGAAGGTTGAGGTGGGGTGTGCGGACTTGGGCGCTGGAGCTCAAGTGCGCGGAAATGGATAGGCAAAGGAGGAAGAAGGCGTGGATGAAAAGTGGATCCTTATCCCCTTATATGGGCGGACGCGACTATGCGTCCCCACCAGCCTGGTAAAACCCGCTTATCTCCCAAGCGCCATAATCAATGGCGCGGTTGGGTTACCCACGCCCGTATTGATGAGAATCCTCGAATAAGGGGACACGATCTCTGCTTTGACAAGACATGCCAAGGGAACCGCCTCGCTAAACGCACTGAGCTGGGACAGTAAAATGATTCAAATAGAAACTTGGTCGTGGTGTGATGTCACACTATGGAATACGTCAACAGATTAGATTTGTGTAAATATTATCCTCTCTATGGCAATATGTGGAAACTTATTTTGCAGAGCCGGACACTACCTTTGTGTTCAAAATATTCTATGAAGTAGTTGGAGGAGGAACCCGCCTTACAATGTCGAAGACAATCTGCACGCCGGACTCGTCGTCATTGAAGCCTGGTTCAGGGGCTACTGAGGGAGTCCTGGATTAGGGGGTGTCCAATAGCCGGACTATACCTTCGGCCGGACTCCTGGACTATGAAGATACAAGATTGAAGACTTCGTCCCGTGTCCGGAAGGGACTTTCCTTGGCGTGGAAGGCAAGCTTGGTGATACGGATATGTAGATCTCCTACCATTGTAACCGACTCTGTGTAACCCTAGCCCTCTCCGGTGTCTATATAAACTGGAGGGTTTTAGTCCGTAGGACGGGCAACAATCATACCATAGGCTAGCTTCTAGGGTTTAGCCTCTTTGATCTCGTGGTAGATCTACTCTTCTACTACCCATATCATCAATATTAATCAAGTAGGATAGGGTTTTACCTCCATCAAGAGGACCCGAACCTGGGTAAAACATCGTGTCCCTTGTCTCCTGTTACCATCCGCCTAGACACACAGTTCGGGACCCCCTACCTGAGATCTTTGTTGCCAAGAATGGAACCTTTCTAGAGAAGGAGTTTCTCTCGAAAGAAGTGAGTGGGAGGAAAGTAGAACTTGATGAGGTAATTGTACCTTCTCTCAATTTGGAAAGTAGCATATCAAAGAAATCCGTTCCCGTGATGCCTACACCAACTAGAGAGGAAGCTAATGATGATGATCATGAAACTTCAGACCAAGTTGCCACTAGACCTCGTAGGTCAAATAGAGCATGTTCCACACCATAGTGGTATGGTAATCCTGTCCTGGAAGTCATGTTATTAGACCATGGGGAACCTACGAAATATGAAGAAGGCATGATGAGCCTAGATTCCGATAAATGGCTTGAGGCCATGAAATCTAAGATAGGATCCATGTATGAGAACAAAGTGTGGACTTTGGTGGACTTGCCCGATGATCAGTAAGCCATTGAGAATAAATGCATCTTCAAGAAGAAGAGTGACGACACTGATGGTAATGTTACTGTCTACAAAGTACAACTTGTTGCGAAAGGTTTTCGACAAGTTTAAGGAGTGGACTACGATGAGAGTTCCTGACCTGTAGTGATGCTTAAGTCTGTCTGAATCATGTTAGCAATTTCCGCATTTTATGATTATGAAATCTGTAAAATGGACGCCAAACTGCATTCCTTAATGGATTTTTTAAAGAAGAGTTGTATATGGTGCAACTAGAAGGTTTTGTCGATCCTAAAGGTGCTAACAAAGTGTGCAAGCTCCAGAGATCCATCTAAGGACTGGTGCAAGCATCTCGGAGTTGGAATATACGCTTTGATGAGGTGATAAAGCATATGCTTTTATACAGACTTACGGTGAAGCCTGTATTTACAAGAAAGTGAGTGTGAGCTCTGTAGCATTTCTGATATTGTATGTGGATGGCATATTGTTGATTGAAAATGATACAGAATTTCCAGATAGCATAATAGGATACTTGAATAAGAATTTTTCAGTGAAAGACCTCAGTGAAGCTGCTTATATATTGGGCATCAAGATCTATAGAGATAGATCAAGACGCTTGATAGGACTTTCACAAAGCACATACCTTGATAAAGTTTTGAAGAAGTTCAAAATGGATAAGTCAAAGAAAGGGTTCTTGCCTGTGTTACAAGGTGTGAAGTTGAATCAGACTCGAAGCCTGACCACTGCAGAAGATAGAGAGAAAATGAAAGTCATTCCCTATGCCTTAGCCATAGGTTCTATCATGTATGCAATACTATGTACTAGACCTTACGTGTGCCTTGCCATAAGTCTCGCAGGGAGGTACCAAAGTAATCCAGGAATGGATAACTGGACAGTGGTCAAGAACATCCTAAAGTACCTGAAAAGGACCAAGGATATGTTTCTCATTTATGGGGTGACGAAGAGCTCGTCGTAAATGGTTAGGTCGATGCTAGCTCCGACACTGAGCCAAATGACTCTAAGTCACAAACCAGATACGTATTTATAATGAATGGTGGAGCTGTCAGTTGGTGCAGTTCCAAGCAAAGCGTCGGGGAGGGATCTACGTGTGAAGCGGAGTACATAGCTGCTTCGGAAGCAGCACATCAAGGAGTCTGGATGAAGTAGTTCATATTCGATCTGGGTATGTAATACCCAGTGCATCGGGTCCAATGAAAATCTTTTATGACAACACTGGAACAATTTCCTTGGCGAAGGAATCCAGGTTTCATAAGAGAACCAAACACATTAGGAGACACTTCAACTCAATTCGTGAAAAGGTCAAGGATGGAAACATAGAAATTTGCAAAGTACACAGGGATCTGAATGTGGCACGCCCATTGACTAAGCCTCTTCCGTGAGAAAAACATGATCAGGACCAAGACTCCATGGGTGTTATATTCATTACAATCAAATCCAGATTATTGACTCTAGTGCAAGTGGGAGACTGAAGGAAATATGCCCTAGAGGCAATAATAAAGTTGTTATTTTATATTTCCTTATTCATGATAAAGGTTTATTATTCATGCTAGAATTGTAATGATCGGAAACTTAAATACATGTGTGAATACATAAACAAACATAGTGTCCTTAGTAAGCCTCTACTGGACTAGGTCATTGATCAAAGATGGTTAAGGTTTCCTAACCATAGACATGTCTTGTCATTTTATAATGGGATCACATCATTAGGAGAATGATATGATGGAAAAGACCTATCCGTTAGCATAGCATATTGATCGTTCAGTTTACTGCTATTGCTTTCTTAATGTCAAATACATATTCCTTCGACTATGAGATTATGCAACTCCCAGATACCGGAGGAATACCTTGTATGCTATCAAACGTCACAACATAACTGGGTGATCATAAAGATGCTCTACAAGTATCTCCGGAGGTGTTTGTTGAGTTGGCATAGATCAAGATTAGGATTTGTCACTCCAAGTATCGAAGAAGTATCTCTGGGCCCTCTCGGTAATACACATCATAAGAAGCCTTGCAAGAAAAATGACTAATGAGTTAGTTGCAAGATGATGTATTACGGAACAAGTAAAGAGATATGCCGGTAACGAGATTGAACTAGGTATGAAGATACCGACGATCGAATCTTGGGCAAGTAACATACCGATGGACAAAGGGAATTACGTATGTTGTCATATGGTTCGACCGATAAAGATATTCATAGAATATGAAGGAGCCAATATGCGCATCCAGGTTCCGCTATTGGTTATTGGTGAGGTATCTCGGTCATGTCTACATAGTTCTCGAACCCGTAGGGTCCGCACGCTTAACGTTCGTTGACGATATAATGTTATATGAGTTATATGATTTTGTGACCGAATGTTGTTCGGATTCCCGAATGAGATCACGGACGTGATGAGGAGTCTTGAAATGATCGAGAGGTAAAGATTGATATATAGGACGATGGTATCGGACACCGTAATAGTTTCGGAGTGCGCCGGGTAGTCCTCGGGTCATCGGAAGGGGTTCTGGACACCCCCAGTAAGTTTATGGGCTTAATGGGCCAATGGAGGGGACATACCAACCAACTAGGGGGCTGGTGCACCCCTCTACATGGCCGGACAGCCCTAGGGGAAGGAAAGGGGAGGGGTGCCCCCTCATGCCTTTCCCTCCTCGTGATAGAAAGGAAAGGGGGGCGCCTCCTCCTCTTACCTTCCTCCCGCACTCATATATGGAAGGGGGCGCGGGTTGGGGAAGTCCCCAAATAGGATTTGGACCTACTTTGGGCGCCTCTTGGCCTCTCCCCTCTCCCGCCACCTATATATATGTGGGAGGGGGAGCCTAGCACAACCACAACAATTTCTTAGCCGTGTGCGGCGCCCCCCTCCACCGTTTACACCCTCGGTCATATTTTCGTAGTGCTTAGGTGAAGCCCTGCGGAGATAGCTTCACCATCACCTTCACCACACCATCGTGCTACCGGAACTCATCCACTACCTCTCCATCTTGCTGATCAAGAAGGCGGAGGACGTCATCGAGCTTAACGTGTGCTCAACGCGGAGGTGCCGTGAAGGAAATATGCCCTAGAGGCAATAATAAAGTTATTATTTATTTCCTTATTCTCATGATAAATGTTTATTATTCATGCTACAATTGTATTAACCGGAAACGTAATACATGTGTGAATACATAAACAAACAGAGTGTCACTAGCATGCCTCTACTTGACTAGCTCGTTGATCAAAGATGGTTATGTTTCCTAGCCATTGACATGAGTTGCCATTTGATTAACGGGATCACATCATTAGGGGAATGATGTGAATGACTTGACCCATTCCGTTAGCTTAGCACTCGATCGTTTAGTATGTTGCTATTGCTTTCTTCATGACTTATACATGTTCCTATGGCTATGAGATTATGCAACTCCCGTTTACCGGAGGAACACTTTGTGTGCTACCAAACGTCACAACATAATTGGGTGATTATAAAGGTGCTCTACAGGTGTCTCCGAAGGTACTTGTTGGGTTGGCGTATTTCAAGATTAGGATTTGTCACTCCGATTGTCGGAGAGGTATCTCTGGGCCCTCTCGGTAATGCACATCACTTAAGCCTTGCAAGCATTGCAACTAATGAGTTAGTTGCAGGATGATGTATTACAGAACGAGTAAAGATACTTGCCGGTAACGAGATTGAACTAGGTATTGAGGTACCGACGATCGAATCTCGGGAAAGTAACATACCAATGGCTAAGGGAACAACGTATGTTGTTATGCGGTCCGACGGATAAAGATCTCCGTAGAATATGTGGGAGCCAATATGAGCATCCAGGTTCCGCTATTCGTTGTTGACCGGAAACGTGTCTCGGTCATGTCTACATAGTCCTTGAACCCGTAGGGTCCGCACGCTTAAAGTTTTGATGACGGTTATATTATGAGTTTATGAGTTTTGATGTAACGAAGGTTGTTCAGAGTCCCAGATGTGATCACGGACATGATGAGGAGTCTCGAAATGGTCGAGACATGAAGATTGATATATTGGAAGCCTATATTTGGATATAGGAAGTGTTCCGGGTGAAATTGGGATTTTACCGGAGTACCGAGGGGTTACCGGAACCCCCCGGGGGGTTAAGGGTGTGTTTGCTTGCAGTCACCAAGCAGAATGTCATGGGTCCGACCCGTTCCTAGGCCCTGTTCTAGCGTTTGGTACAGAGTTGGAATGGTAACTAACTGGTTCCCATAGACCGGATATTCCACCCAGATGCGGAATGTGCTCGTACCTCCAAATCGAGTGGACCACATGGAACCGGTCGTTCTCCTCGCACTCCCGCAACTGTATCCCCTCTCCCTCTCTGGATGCGAGTGGCGGCAGGTAGCAACAGGCGGCGCTGGATGGAAGAGAGCGACAGCGGGCACCGAAAGACAGCGCTGGATGGAGGAGAGCGACGGCAGGCACCGAGAGATGGCGGCGGATGGAGACGAGCAGGGACGTAGATCCGTACCAGAGTTTACGCGCTGCTCCTGCACGGGCTCGTGCATCGCGAGACGGCCGCGCTGGATGGCAGCGAGTGGCAACGTCGATCTGTAGTACGCGCAGCTGTGCGGCCTCGTGCATCGCTCGGCACGGTCTTCACGCCCAGGTTTATCCAGTCCTATGCCGGCGCCCAGCGAGCTTCCCAACCAGTGCGCCGGCGATTGGGGCTAAGGGCTCCTGCGCATGGGCCTGTACTGGCAAGCTCCCCATCCGATTCAATCTTTTTCTGTCCGAGATCAGGCATTTGACCAAAGTCAGTTGTATTTGGTGTTCTGAAATCCAATTCAATGTGTGCACCGCTCTAGCTTAATTTAGTCGGCCATATGTGTGTGCCAATGCATTCTGTGGTTTCTGATTGCCTGAAATCCAATTTAAAGTTCAATATATTCTACATAATCACAAGCAGACAAGTGGAGAGATGAACAAATCCATTCCATCACATCTCTGAAACCAAACAGTAAAACGTAACCATTCCATTCCTCGGAATTGCATATACCAAACACAAAGACGGAACCGACCCGTTCTAGTGGAATGGAACCATGCTATTCCGTTCCACTTTGTTCCTGAACCAAACACACCCTAATGGGCCATAGTGGGCCTTAGTGGATAAGAGGAGAGGCGGCCAGGGCAAGGGCCGCGTGCCCCTCCCCCTAGTCCAAATAGGACAAGGAGAGGGGGCGGCGCCCCCCCCCCCACCCTTCCTTCTTCTCCTCCACCTCT
>NC_041392.1:101641503-101644209 GCF_002162155.2 Triticum dicoccoides
CCTCCACCTCTTTCCCCCTCTTCTCCTAATCCAACAAGGAAAAGGGAGGGAGTCCTACTCCCGGTGGGAGTAGGACTCCTCCTGGCGCGCCCCCTCCTGGCCGGCCGCACCTACCCCCTTGCTCCTTTATATACGGGGGCAGGGGCACCCTAGAGACACAACAATTGATTGTTTGATCTTTTAGCCGTGTGCTTTGCCCCCCTCCACCATAGTCCACCTTGATAATAATGTAGCGGTGCTTAGGCGAAGCCCTGCGTTGGTAGAACATCATCATCGTCACCACACCGTCGTGCTGACGAAACTCTCCCTCAACACTCGGCTGGATCGGAGTTCGAGGGACGTCATCGGGCTGAACGTGTGCTGAACTCAGAGGTGCCGTACGTTCGGTACTTGATCGGTCGGATCGTGAAGACATACGACTACATCAACCATGTTGTGCTAACGCTTCCGCTTTCAGTCTACGAGGGTACGTGGACAATACTCTCCCCTCTTGTTGCTATGCATCACCATGATCTTGTGTGTGCATAAGAAAAAAATTTAAATTACTACGTTCCCCAACATGCCGTACGTTCGGTACTCGGTCGGTAGGAGCACGAAGAAGTTCGACTACATCAACCACGTTAACAAACGCTTCTGCTTATGGTCTATGAGGGTACGTAGACACACTCTCCCCTCTCGTTTCTATCCATCTCCATGGATAGATCTCACGTGTGCGTAGAAATTCTTTTGTTTTCCATGCAACGTTTCCCAACACTTCTGTTATCGAAATTCTCCCCATGATGCTCAAATCTTGTCAACTACAAATTGCTAAGGGAAACTCTAGCATGTGTACTACTCCTTGGTGTAAAGATGGGGACAATTTCATGATCATATTAAATCTAACTTGGAGGAAACTTGTCCTAGCATTATTAGTGACCTTTCACTAGTACGCGTCGGTGCTATACAAATGATTTTTAACCCCTTTCCGCGACGGCATTTGGAACCGTCGCCTAGTGAGTGACGGTGATAGGGGGTCCTTCCCACACGACCCAGAAACCGTCGGGATATGCCCTCCTGGCACACATGCTCGGCAAAATAAGGTCGTTCCCGTTCGTATGTACATCCCACACAGTTGCTCCAAGGAAAACTTTTCCGTTCACAGGTACATCACACACAATTTTTCCCGTTAAATCGTCTGTGATAGCATTGCCATTGCACATGATATTAACAATTTTATCGTTGTAATTGAATGCAGCACACACGGTCCGTAGAAGAAACTATGTGGCAAAGGTTTTCCATCACATACAGTTTTTATGTGGTAAACGTTTGCGCAAGGTGGCCTAATGCAAATAGTTTTCAAGAGAAAGTCATGTGTGATTGTTCATTGATCCAATGCGGTTTATTCCTAGAAACTGTGTGCGTTGCTTGAGGTCATCGCCCACGGTATTTTTTCAATAACTGTTTGCAATAGCCAAAACTAATTAGCAGGCTATTTCGCCATTAGCAGGCTAATTGCCCTATTATTAATAATCAATTTATTAATCTAATTGACATTCATATTAAGCACATAATATATTTCATTTCCATATTAAGGAAGTAGAATTTCATAATTGAAATACATCAGAGTACAACATGATATAGCTTCAGCACTCAGCTACCCCATTACACAACTGCACCAGCACCAAGTTTCACATGCAACATGTAGAACCTTCCGAAATTAGCATCATAGACGGTATATTGACAGATGCATCTCATCTGGAAAACTGCTGAAGTAGAAGGCGAATATTGATCCTTCATTCATGTTGAAGGTCTTTGCAACTTTAGGCCAGTGCCTGTGGATGATTGACCGTCCGTCCTTCGTCCTCTTCAGAAACACTTCAATGTTGAACCGTGGGTGTTGTATGAAAACCTTCCTCGCCTCCTGACCATAGAGGTGGTTTGAGAGGTAATCATCAGTGAACTGCTTTGGAAAGGCCTGAAAACAAGGATGTGCATAAATATCTTCTCTATATTGGAAATGGGGCAAAGGGATAAAAAAGGCAAGGTATAATAGTTAGTACCATCTTGTAGTGAACTGATGTCTTCTTCATTGTGCAGACAAAGATCTTGTTGTTTTTTGTCGCTAATTTCATTATCCTAACAATCTTCCTGAGTTTCTTGACTTGATTGATATTCATGGACAACACATTTCCCCATATGCAAAAAGGGTCGAACAGTGGGTCAAAACCTCTGACAGCAGGACCTACATGTGCAAGACCAAATTGTTAAAAACCTAAATATTAGAATGGTTCCCGCAATTGCACAATAATGTGCTATTAGACAACGGATCATGCACGTGCAGTTAACTAAACAACACAACAAATGAACTAAACGTTAACTGAGCACCACATTGCACAATATAACATACTCCTAATAGAAGATCAGACAGTTAACCAAACCAAGCATGCTTAACAACATGGAAATATAGCAATTGTATTTGTTTCTCTTGTATTTAGTACAACCAAATTCGATTTATTTCTCACATGGTATACAATAACAGAATGCAGCCACAACAATTGAACATCGCATTGCAGAATTGAACCATGCGGTTAAGTAAACACCACAAGAAATGAACCAAACATTAACTGAGCACCACATTACACAATATAACATACTCCTAATAGAAGATCAGACAGTTAACCAACCCAAGCATGCTTAAAAACTTGGAAATATAGCAATTGTATTTGT
>NC_041392.1:101644560-101672684 GCF_002162155.2 Triticum dicoccoides
CATGGTATACAATAACAAAATGCAGCCACAACAATTGAACATCGCATTGCAGAATTGAACCATGCGGTTAAGTAAACACCACAAGAAATGAACCAAACATTAACTGAGCACCACATTGCACAATATAACATACTCCTAATAGAAGATCAGACAGTTAACCAACCCAAGCATGCTTAACAACTTGGAAATATAGCAATTGTATTTGTTTCTCATGTATTTAGTACAACCAAATTCAATTTATTTTTCACATGGTATACAATAACAGAATGCAGCCACAACAATTGAACATCACATTGCAGAATTGAACCAAAAAGTTAACTAAACACCAGAACAAATGAACCAAATGTTAACTGAGCACCACATTGCACAATATAACATACTCCTAATAGAAGATTACACAGTTAACCAAACCAAGCATGCTTAACAACTTGGAAATAAAGAAATTGTATTTTTTTCTCATGTATTTAGTATAGCCAAATTCGATTTATTTCTCACATGGTATACAATAACAGAATGCACCCACAACAATTGAACATCGCATTGCAGAATTGAACCAAACAGTTAACTAAACACCACAACAAATGAACCAAACGTTAAATGAGCACCACATTGCACAATATAACATCCTCCTAATAGAAGATCGGGCAGTTAACCAAACGAAGCATGCTTCACAACTTGGAAAATTGCACCCTGAAGAATTGAACATCACATTTGCATAATTGAGCCAAACAGTTAACTGAACACCACATTGCACGACATATAGAACATATACTCTAGAGCAGAAGATTTCATGGTAAAAGTAGATAGAACAATTCACTAGAATTTGTTAAGGAAAGGTAGTAGCTAGCAAACTGAACATGGGTCCTTATAGTGAGCTAATAAGACAAGCTACTGCTCATTGTCAGAGATATCGATGACGATTGGCTCCTTGGACATGGAAGAGGGCGAGGCCCCCGCTTCATGGGTGCCCTCGTCATAGTGGTGAGTTGCCTGAGCCACTCCGGGCACCAACCTGCTAGCTCTCGAGATGAGGTAAGCACGTGCACACTGAGAAAACACCTTGTAGTCTTCGTCGAAGGCACCGATGGTGGCCTCGAGAAAACACCACGAACTGTCGTTTAAAGCATCCAACCGCGTCGCGGCGTCGGCGTGCGAGGTGTCGATGGTGGCCTCGACGGCGAGGTGCTCCTCCAAGATCTAGGGGTCGGCACAAATGGCAGCCATCGCGACCTCATTCGCACGTGTGGCTGTGATTTGCTTCTCTGCTGACAAATGCTCCTTGAGATCATGGCTATACTGCGTGCACCATGGCTTAGGGCGGCGCTTATTTGGTGGAGGGGTCGGTGATTAGGGTGGAAGGTGTTGCGCTCACGCTGGCAGTCGGGGCATGTGGGATGTGGAAGGATGAGGAGGATGGGGTTCGGGTGTGGATTACCTGCCTGGATAGGCAAGTCCGAGCGGCGTGAAGGAGGTTCGCCGGCGAGGAGGCGGCGCTGCAAGCAAGGAGTGAAGGTTTCAACTTGGAAAGGAAGGCGGAAACAAGGGAAATGTGGCTTTTGGTGAGGGGGGTGGGGAGGTAGATATTTCCGCGGAAGCCAAAAATTTGGAATTGCTTCAGCGAAAAAACTAGCGCAAAGTGTCATCAGACACGGTCCCTTATTCAGAGCGGGTTGTGGACTGTAGCCGTCGCACCTTCTCGCGTAAGCCGTATGTGTACTATAATCCAACGGTGCTCCAAGATATTTTGTGATGCATCTCACACGGTTGGTGATAATAAACTGTGTGGGATCTACTTGATTTTTCGTCTTGATTTGTATTACATAATGGGGTCAAGGCGGTAATGGACGGTGTTTGAATTGCTAGACCTTTTATCTGTAGTGAACATGCAACTATATGTGTGTCGTAAAAAAATTGGAATTATTCAGGGTTCGTTTGGAAATTTTATACATTAAATTGGTTTTCTAGCCATTTTAGGTGCACAATTCAAAATTAAAGCACATGCACATGGTCCGGTGCACCAACATGGGTTGTAAAATCATATATGTGTCCATGGGTTTATGCTTATGTCCCATGCAAGAAATGGGGATGAATTTCGAACAGCATCGCACCGTGGCTCTCCGGCAAATGTTGAGGTACTTGCTTTTGTAGTTCTAGTAAATCCAAAACCCGTCTGAAATTCATGAAATTTGGCATGCTATCATGGAATGGCATCAACATGCTGGGGTAAAAAATAGTGTACCATTTGGGGCAGGATGTGGTATAAACTTCTCACAAACCAGAGCTTCTCACAAAAAAGCCTCATGGTTTCGTTAGAGAAACGTGTCACCTTTGTGGACAAAATGATATTCGTCGCCTCTTCTTTATTTCAATTTTTTTCTTGATGTCAATATAGAACAACAGGAGTGTTGTGTTAAATTCTGGATTTTTTTAGGATCATTTGGACATTTTCATACATTAATTGAGTTTTCTAGGCATTTATGTGCATAATTTAAAATTAAACTACATGCATGTGCTCCGTACATAAAAACGAGTTGCAAAATCAAATGTGTGTCCTTGGTTGCAAGATTAGGTCACATGCAAGAAATGAGAACAAATGTCAAACACCTTGACACTGTCGCTTGGCCACTAACATTGAGATACATAGTTTTAAAATTCTAGTAAATTGATAACTCGTATGAAATTCATGAAACTTGACATGATATGATGGAACGGCAGCAACATGTCGTGGTAAAAATATCGTCCCATTTGCGGCATGTGTGGGTATAAGCTTCTCGCAAACCAGAGCTTCTCTCATAACAAGCCTGATGGTTTTGGTTGGGTATGTGCCACATTGGGGGACGAAACGATATCTGTTGCCTCTTATTTCTTTCAAAAAAATTCCTGGTGTGAACATAGAACAACAGGAGTGTCGTGTTAAATTTTGGCTTTTTCGGGGATCGTTTGGACATTTTTATTCGTTAATTGAGTTTTATAGGAATTTATGTGCATAATTCAAAATTGAACTACATGCACGTGCTCCGTCCATAAAACAGGTTGCAAAATCAAATGTTTGTCCTTGGTTGCATTCTTAGGTCACATGCAAGAAATAAGAATGAATGTCAAACACCTTGACACTCTCGCTCCGCCGCAAACATTGAGATACCAGGTTTTTAAATGCTAGTAAATCCAAAGCTCGTCTGAAATTCATGAAACTTGGCATGCTATCATGGAGCGGCATCAACATGTCATGGTAAAAAATTTTCCCATTTGGGGCAAGTTTGGGGGTATGCTTCTCACAAACCAGAGCTTCTCACAACAAGCCTGATGGTTTCGGTAGGGAACTTCCCACCTTTGGGGACGAAACGATATCCATTGCCTCTTATTTCTTTCAAAAAAATTCTCGTGTCAACATAGAACAACAGAAGTGTTGTGTCAATTTTTGGGATTTTTCGGCATTCATTTGGACATTTTTATGCATTAATTGAGTTTTCAATGCATTTATGTGCATAATTCAAATTTGAACTACATGCACATGCTCTAATGCATATAAATTGGTTGAAAAATCAAATTTGTGCCCTTGGTTGCATGCTTAGGTCCCATGCAAGAAATGGGAATGAATGACATACACCCCGCCACGGTCACTCAGCCGCAAACATTGAGATACCTGGTTTTTAAATTCTAGTAAATCTAAAGCTCGTCTGAAATTCACGAAACTTGGCATGCTATCATGGAGCGGCATCAACATGCCATGGTAAATTTTTTGTCCCATTTGGGGCAGGTTTGGGGATATGCTTCTCACAAACCAGAGCTTCTCACAACAGGCCTGATGGTTTTGGTAGGGAACGTCCCATCTTTGGGGACGAAACGGTATCCATTGCCTCTTATTGCTTTCAAAAAAATTCTCGTGTCAACATAGAACAACAGGAGCGTTGCGCCAATTTTTGAGATTTTTCGGGGTTCGTTTGGACATTTTTATGCATTAATTAAGTTTTCAATGCATTTATGTACATAATTCAAATTTGAACTACATGCACATGCTCTAATGCATATAAATTTGTTTAAAAATCAAATTTGTGCCCTTGGTTGCATGCTTAGGTCACATGCAAGAAATGGGAATGAATGTCAAACACTCTTCGACGGTCACTCGGCTGCAAACATTGAGATACCTGGTTTTTAAATTCTAGTAAATCCAAAGCCCGCCTGAAATTCATGAAACTTAGCATGCTATCATGGAGCGTTTTTTGGTCATCAACATGTCCTGGTGAATTTTTTGTCCCATTTGGGGCAGGTTTGGGGATATGCTTCTCACAAACCAGAGCTTCTCATAACAAGCCTGATGGTTTCGGTAGGGAACGTCCCACCTTTGGGCACGAAACGATATCCATTGCCTCTTATTTCTTTCAAAAATGTTCTCGTGTCAACATAAAACAACAGGAGTGTTGTGTCAATTTTTGGGATTTTTCAGGGTTCATTTGGACATTTTTATGCATTAATTGATTTTTCAATGCATTTATGTGCATAATTCAAATTTGAACTACATGCACATGCCCTAATGCATATAAATTGGTTGAAAAATCAAACCTGTGTCCTTGGGTGCATGCTTAGGTCCCATGCAAGAAATGGGAATGAATTTCAAACACCAGGGCACCGTTGATTGCCGGCAAAATGTTGAGATACTTTGTTTTAAAATTCTAGTAAACCAAAACTCGTCTGAAATTCATGAAACTTGGTATGTTATCATGGAATGGCACCCGACATGTTGTGGTATTTCTCATGTCCATTTTGAGAGAAGGCGCACTCGAATAACAACCAAGAAAGGCATTTTGAAAAAATAGCTGCCACTTTAATATCCCAAATGTTTGTATAATTCAAATCATGTGCGTTCTATTAACCATTCACGTGACGTCACGTGTATTCATTTTAATGGCTACAGGAGGTGCCGTGTGGACAATTGCTTGACCTTGACTGAACGGGAGGCGTGCGAGCTGAGTCTGGTGCGCAAGCTGACCGAGAGGCGTGCAAGCGGTCCTCTAATGCGCAAGCTCACTGGAAAGCGTGCGAGTTGTCCGCTACGCAGGCTCACTGGGAAGCGGGCCCTTTGACTTCCATGGCCGCCCGCCTTCCTCTCCATTAATGGCGCCCAAGCCGCTGTTTAATACGGGCGGCCTTACTGTTTGCCTCCCATTCCCCTCCCTCCCGCAGACCTCCACCAACGCCATGGCGTAGAATGATCATATGCCACTAGTCTTCAAGTTTGGTGAAGTTGACTCCGAGCCGGAGGAGATAGAAAATAAGGAGGAATGGGGCCTCATGGACATGGCCCAGAACGAGCTGGCCGCGGCAGTTGCTGCCCCGCTCCCGTCCCAGCTCCCATCCCTGTGCCCGCGCCAGCGACCATCCCCGTAGCATTGACGGGCTAGTCGCCGAGCATTATATAGAGCTAGAAGCAGCAGGCATCAGCAAGGTCTCTGCGGACCCGCGCGAGCTCATGTACATGCCAGCGCCAGGGCCCGTGCACATGCGCGCCCCTCCACCCACCGTGGCGCCGGCCCCCGTGCGTTTGGCTGCACCTGCCGCGCCCGTCCCCTACCTATACGCGCCCCTCCACCCACCACGGCGCCGGTCCCCGTGCGTTTGGCTGCACCCGTTGCGCTCATGCCCATGCGCGCCCCTCCACCCACCGAGGCGCCGGCTCCCGTGTGTTTGGCTGCACCCGCCGCACTCGTGCCCCTGCCCATGCGCGTCCCTCCACCCACCGCGGTGCCAGTCCCCGTGCATTTGGCTGCTCTCGCCGCGCCCGTGCCCATGCGCGCGCCCCCCTCAGTGGCATGGGGCACTGCCGTCAACTGCTACCTCTCAGCGGCGCCAGTTGTCGTCCTCCCGCGCCCCGCCCGTCGATCGCATGACGAAATGATGTTTGTTTACAAGTGAAGAACGTTTTGTGCTGCCTTGAAGACTTCAACAACAGCGTCCCGGAGGACGACAACGACAACGACTGCGCGACACGCCGCCTCCACTGCCACCGGAAATAGTTTTTTTGGGGTTTAATACTATATCTCGAATTCTCGATCATATGAATATAAATTCGCAGTGTGACTGAATGAAAGATATGGTTTGAATGAACTTGCATTTTTCTCTCTTAATGTATAGACTTATCAAACGATTTTCTTTTGAAAAAAACGTTGATGGTTTTTAAGTATAAAACACTCATCGCAAACGTTTTAGTTAGAACACCTGTATGCAAACCAACAGCTTCCCCAGGAAGCCAAGGGAAAATGTGCCGAGCTGGATTTCTGTAGCTCTTGATCGCAAGTGTTTTAGATAGAACACATGTATGCAAAGTGAGAGCTATGGTCTTCCCTCACAGTGCAGGATTTGTGCATCCCTTCGACGCAAACAGTTGTTTTGGATGACCCGTGTGCAACCATGTAGAAACAATTGGGTAAGATTTGCATCTATCATTTTGGGTACGTTGCCATTTGTCAAACTGGAAAGATTGACATTTGTTTTTCTAGTAACATTGCCATTTGTCAACCTTGTAACACTGCGATTTGTCAAAATATGTAGCTAAAAATCACTAGCACTATCTAATTTTTGCAACTAAAATCACTAGCACTGTTCATATGGACACCACTAGCAGGCGTGAGTTGATGGACGCATATGCAAATTTATCATTGATTACATACAACAAGTCATCAACGCACAACGACAACAAGGATACACATTGGATTATAGATCATTTCCAACAAAACATTCTAGTAAAGTAAAGTTTTTCTCACACAACAAATAACAAAGCGATGAAATGAACTTTAGCTCAACCACTCATCGGTGTTGGAAATGCTTGCTTTGAACCAGAAGTGATTCTCTGGGAAGGGCCAGCTACTATCAATCTCGATACCAACACAGGATTGATCATCCAGGCTGAAGCAGCCTATGTCAGGACCCATATTGGGATGGTAGGGAAGCGTAGAAATGTCCGAGGTATAGATACAGTTGCTTCTCATAAATGGTAGTAACGTTGTGTCAACAGCAGCTAGATCGCCTTTCACCATCATTGGATAGTTTTGTCCAAGTGTGAGTTTCCTCCAAGACTTTCAATACTGAATCAGGGAGAAGGTGTTGGCGCTAGTACACTAGTATCCATCCCGAATACCTTGAAACAGATGTTGGAATAGGTCCGGACAGTGCGACCATGCGAGACAACACCTGCTTCCTTAGCAACATCAGCAGTGCCCTGTATACAGACAAGAAGAGGTGATCCATCTGAATAAGTTGCTAGGCGCCACTGAGTATATGGGTCCTGCTCATGATCATCAGCATCGTCATCTCCCCCTTGGTTACACATTTTTTCAAGTATAGGTGGTGGAATGTTCACAGGACCTTGGAAACCAAGAAGGTTAATTAGTAAAGGGAAACTAGCTAACCTGCATGCATGTGGATGAAACAATTATAATTACGGTGGAAGACAAACATACCGAAAGCATCAGAATTCCATGCAAAAATAGTGCCAGGTGTGGTGGCAGCAAACACAAGACCCTCGTATTGAATTGCATCACAGTACTCATCCGTGTACAGAAATTAATTTTTGAGCAATATCCATCGAGGCATGGAAGTAAGGACGGCAACAAGCTTGTCGAAGATAGCAACAACTCATAGTTCGTGTAATCCCAAGAGCGGTTGGGAACTCAATAAATTGCTATCTTCCGTAGATGACAGTCACCATGATCGTATTTGAACTCAAGTAGAATACCGGTGTACTCAACCTCTGGGCAGTCTGAGATTTTTGGAAGTGGAACCCGATGACGAGTGTACACATTCATAAGTTCCCACTCGCAGTTGTACCCAATATAAACAACCCAGTCTCCATTTGCGCCTGCCCAAGCCTTGCCCTCAAGCGATGGCATCTTAACATAACACGTATCATTATCAAGCGGCATCAACTTGCACAAGGCGAGGCTTCCGTCATCCCCACGCTAGTCAGCAGGGTCACGGCGAAGAAGATAGGGGAGATAAAACCGCTCCTGGACCCTTGGGTTGCTTGTAGTGATGTTATTAGTTGAGTCAAGAATGGTCTTGAACGAACCTGCCATGCTAGCAGAGGTGATGACGTTGCACCGATCAATGAGTTCCTCCACCACGTCATCTTTCAGATCAGGGCAAGAATAACGGGGTCGTTTCCGGCCTGTTCCCTCCATGGAGAAGATGATCGAACAATGGCAGAAGGAAGGTTGAAGGCAAATGGAGGGAGGAAGAGTGTGTGACAGTAGTCAAATCGAGAGGGAAAGGCGCAAAGGTGGTGGACGGTTGCCACGATACAAGAAGAGGCTAGTGAGGAGCGAACGGTTGCCACAGAGGTCACACACTGACGACAAGGCCGAGTGAACCGCATGACGTATATCGCACACACCTTAATCTAGAAGGTCGTTTCTTTTGTGTTGCCTAATCACAAACAGTTCATCCGAGTGAATCGTATGATGTACATCGCACACACCTTCATCTGGCTGCCTGTTTCTTTTGTGTTGCCTAATCACAAATAGTTCATCCGAGTGAACTGTATGCTGTATATCGCACACACCTTCATCTAGTTGCCCATTTCTTTTGTTCCTCCTCATCGCAAACAGTTAATTGAACTGAACCGTATGCCCTGCATCTGATACGTCTCCGACGTATCTATAATTTTTGATTGTTCCATGCTATTATATTATCTGTTTTGGATGTTTAATGGGCTTTATTATGCACTTTTATATTATTTATGGGTCTAACCTATTAACCGAAGGCCTAGTGCAAATTGTTGTTTTTTGCCTATTTCAGTGTTTCGCAGAAAAGGAATATCAAACGGAATCCAAACGGAACGAAACCTTCGCGAGGATCTTTTTGGAACAAACGTAGTCCAGGAGACTTGGAGTGGAGGTCAAGGAAGTAGCGAGGCGGCCACAAAGTAGGGCGGCGCGCCCAGGGGGGTAGGCGCGCCCCCACCCTCGTGGGCCCCATGGAGCTCCACTGACCTACCTCTTTTGCATATATATACTCTTATACCCTGAAAACATCCAAGAGAGGCACGAAACCACTTTTCCACTGGCGCAACCTTCTGTACCCATGAGATCCCATTCGGGGACCTTTTTCAGTGATCTGCCGGAGGGGGATTCGATCACGGACGGCTTCTACATCAACACCATAGCCTCTCCGATGATGTGTGAGTAGTTTACCACAGACCTTCGGGTCCATAGTTATTAGCTAGATGGCTTCTTCTCTCTATTTGGTTCTCAATACAAAGTTCTCCTTGATGTTCTTGGAGATCTATTCGATGTAATACTTTTTGTGGTGTGTTTGCCGAGATCTGATGAATTGTGGGTTTATGATCAAGTTTATCTATGAACAATATTTGATTCTTCTCGGAATTCTTATATGCATGATTTGATATCTTTGCAAGTCTCTTCGAATTATCAGTTTGGTTTGGCCTACTAGATTGATCTTTCTTGCAATGGGAGAAGTGCTTAGCTTTGGGTTCAATCTTGCGGTGCTCGATCCCAGTGACAGAAAGGGAACCGACACGTATTGTATTGTTGCCATCGAGGATAAAAAGATGGGGTTTATATCATATTGCTTGAGTTTATCCCTCTACATCATGTCATCTTGCCTAATGCGTTACTCTGTTCTTATGAACTTAATACTCTAGATGCATAATGGATAGCAGTCGATGTGTGGAGTAATAGTAGTAGATGCAGAATCGTTTCGGTCTACTTGACACGGACGTGATGCCTATGTTTATGATCATGCCTAGATATTCTCATAACTATGCGCTTTTCTATCAATTGCTTGGTAGTAATTTGTTCTCCCACCATAATATATACTATCTTGAGAGAAACCACTAGTGAAACCTATGGCCCCCGGGTCTACTTTACATCATATAATTTTCTGATCTACAATTCTAGTTTACTTTTTGTTTTGCAATCTTTACTTTCCAATCTATACAACAAAAATACCAAAAATATTTATCTTATTATCTTTATCAGATCTCACTTTTGCAAGTGGTCGTGAAGGGATTGACAACCCCTTTATCGCGTTGGTTGCAAGGTTCTTATTTTTTTGTGCAGGTACTAGGCGACTTGTGTGTAGTCTCCTACTGGATTGATACCTTGGTTCTCCAAAAATGAGGGAAATACTTACGCTACTTTACTGCATCACCCTTTCCTCTTCAAGGGAAACCAATGCATGCTCAAGAGGTAGAAAGAAGGATTTATGGCGCCGTTGCCAGGGAGATCTACGCTCAAGTCAAGACATACCAAGTACCCATCACAAACTCTTGTCCCTCGCATTACATTATTTGCAATTTGCCTCTCATTTTCCTCTCCCCCACTTCACCTTTGCCTTTTCCTCACCTCTTAATTTCCCGTTTTCCTTTCTTTCGCCATGGCCGAATCAAAAAGGGGAAAGGGTTCTCTCCCGGGTTTTAGTACTTTGGATAGTCCCTTTGTCCTCTCTAAGCTCATAAATAATGATGCTATGGAAAGACCTACCGGGGTTATCAATGAGAGTTCAAATAATTTCGATGAAGATGATCCCGGGATTTTTCGTTATTTACTTGATGAGTCTTTGAAAGATGCTTGGGATAGGCTATTAAGGATCTGAGCCAGCTATGTACCCCAATATCAAATTGAGATATATATACTTGAAAAGCTTTTATGTTGGCTTGCCCTCTTCTTTCAAGCAAGTTTTAGATTCTATCTTTGAAGAAGGTTTTCTTGGGGGGGATTCCATCGATACCTATGAAAAGATGAAAACTATATTTTGGCACCCCATGAATGAGAAGGTTGAATCCACCTCTCTCTTGTGCTTTTATCAAAATGAAATTATCAAAGAGATGAAGGCTAGCTTAGATGCAAATTTCCGTAGCGTGCTTAATCTTTCTTCCACCATTAATGGCCATGTGGTTTTTCAAAATAGAAAGATAAATGATATAGACAAGAATTTTTCTCTTTTCTTTCCCAACACCAAAGATGGCAATACCTAGATCTATTCTTGTTTTTATGCCTAGCTAGGGGCCTTAAACAATAGCGCTTGTTGGGAGGCAACCCAATTTTTTTTTGTTCCTTGCTTTTTGTTCCTGTTTAGTAATAAATAAATCATCTATCCTCTGTTATGATTGTGTTTTTAAGTTTTCATTAGTGTTTGTGCCAAGTAAAGCCTTTAGGATCTTCTTGGATGATTATTGTTTGATCTTGCTGGAAAAAACAGAAAGTATGCGCTCACGAGAATAATTTTAATTTTTTACCAGAGATCGATAAAATACCAATTCCAACTGTAGTAGATCAATATACAAATTATTTAGGACGTCCTAATTTCTCAGGATTTTGGAGTTACATAAGTATTCGAAACCCACAGATTACTACAGACTGTTCTGTTTTTGACAGATTCTATTTTTCGTGTGTTGTTTGCTTATTTTGATGAATCTATGGCTAGTATCGGGGGGTATGAACCATAGAGAGGTTGGAATACAGTAGGTTTAACACCAATATAAATAAAGAATGAGTTCATTACAGTACCTTAAGGTGGTGATTTGTTTTCTTATACTAACGAAGCTCATGAGATTTTCTGTTGAGTTTTGTGTTGTGAAGTTTTCAAGTTTTTGGGTAAAGATTTGATGGATTTTGGAACAAGGAGTGGCAAGAACCTAAGATTGGGGATGCCCAAGGCACCCCAAGGTAAAATCCAAGGACAACCAAAGCTAAGCTTGGGGATGCCCCGGAAGGCATCCCCTCTTTCGTCTTCATCTATTGGTAACTTTACTTGAGGCTATATTTTTATTCACCACATGATATGTGTTTTGCTTGGAGCGTCTTGTATGATTTGAATCTTTGCTTCTTAGTTACCACAATCATCCTTGCTGTACCCACCTTCGGGAGAGACACACATGAATCGGAATTATTAGAATACTCTATGTGCTTCCCTTATATCTTTTGAGTTAGATAAATTTTGCTCTAGTGCTTCACTTATGCCTTTTTAGAGCACGGTGGTAGTTTTATTTAATATAAATTATTGATCTCTCATGCTTCACTTAAATTATTTTGAGAGTCTTTTAGAACAGAATGGTAATTTTCTTTGGCTATAAAATTAGTCCTAATATGATAGGCATCCAGGATGGGTATAGTAAAAACTTATATAGAGTGCATTAAATATTATGAGAAGTTTGATACTTGATAGTTGTTCTGAGATATAAAGATAGTAATATTAGATTCGTGCTAGTTGAGTAATTGTGGAATTGAGAAATACTTGTGTTGAAGTTGGCAAGTCCCGTAGCATGCACGTATGGTAAACGTTGTGTGACAAATTTGAAGCATGAGGTGTTCTTTGATTGCTTTCCTTATGAGTGGCAGTCGGGGACGAGCGATGGTCTTTTCCTACCAATCTATCCCCCTAGGAGGATGTGCGTAGTGCTTGGTTTTGATGACTTTTAGATTTTTGCAATAAGTATGTGAGTTCTTTATGACTAATGTTGAGTCCATGGATTATATGCACTCTCACCCTTCCATCATTGCTAGCCTCTTCAGTACCGTGCATTGCCCTTTCTCACCTCGAGTGTTGGTGCAAACTTCGCCAGTGCATCCAAACCCCGTGATATGATACGCTCTATCACACATAAGCCTCCTTATATCTTCCTCAAAATAGCTACCATACCTACCTATTATGCCATTTCCATAGCCATTCTGAGATATATTGCCATGCAACTTACCACCGTCCCATTTATTATGACACGCTCCATCATTGTCATATTGCTTTGCATGATCATGTAGTTGACATGTATTTGTGGCAAAGCCACCTTCATAATTCTTTCATGTATGTCATTCTTGATTCATCACATATCCCGGTACACCGCCGGAGGCATCCACATAGAGTCATTTATTGTTCTAAGTATTGAGTTGTAATTCTTGAGTTGTAAGTAAATAAAAGTGTGATGATTTTCATTATTAGAGCATTGTCCCATGTGAGGAAAGGATGATGGAGACTATGATTCCCCCACAAGTCGGGATGAGATTCCGGACGACAAGTAAAAAAAGAGGCCATAAAAAGAGAAAAAAGGCCCAAATAAAAAATGAGAGAAAAAGAGAGAAGGGGTAATGTTACTATCCTTTTTCCACACTTGTGCTTCAAAGTAGCACCATGATCTTCATGATAGAGAGTCTCCTATTTTGTCACTTTCATATACTAGTGGGAATTTTTCATTATAGAACTTGGCTTGTATATTACAACGATGGGCTTCCTCAAAATGCCCTAGGTACTCGTGAGCAAGCAAGTTGGATGCACACCCACTTAGTTTCTTTTGTTGAGCTTTCATATATTAATAGCTCTAGTGCATCTGTTGCATGGCAATCCCTACTCCTTGCATTGACAATAATTGATGGGCATCTCCATAGCCCGTTGATTAGCCACGTCAATGTGAGACTTTCTCCCTTTTTGTCTTCTCACACAACCTCCATCATCATATTCTATTCCACCCATAGTGCTATGTACATGGCTCGCGCTCATATATTGCGTGAAAGTTGAAAGAGTTTGAAAAGGCTAAGTATGAAACAATTGCTTGGCTTGTCATCGGGGTTGTGCATGATGGGAGCATTTTCTGTGACGAAAATGAAGCATGGCCAAACTATGTGATTTTGTAGGGATAAGCTTTCCTTGGCTATGTTATTTTGATAAGACGTAATTGCTTGGTTAGCATGCTTGAAGGATTATTATTTTTATGTCAAGATTAAACTTCTGTCTAGAATCTTTTGGATCTAAACATTCATGCTGCAATAAAGAGAATTACATTGAAAATTATGTTACGTAGCATTCCACATCAAAAATTCTGGTTTTATCATTTACCTACTCGAGGACGAGCAGGAATTAAGCTTGGGGATGCTTGATACGTCTCCGACGCATCTATAATTTTTGATTGTTCCATGCTATTATATTATCTGCTTTGGATGTTTAATGGGCTTTATTATGCACTTTTATATTATTTTTGGGACTAACCTATAAATCAAAGGCCCAAAGGCCCAGTGCAAATTGCTGTTTTTTTGCCTATTTCAGTGTTTCACAGAAAAGGAATATCAAACGGAATCCAAACGGAACGAAACCTTCGCGAGGATCTTTTTTGGAACAAACACAATCCAGGAGACTTGGAGTGGAGGTCAAGGAAGCAGCGAGGCAGCCACGAGGTAGGGCTTGCGCGCCCCCCACCCTCGTGGGCCCCACAGAGGTCCACCGACCTACTTATTTCGCCTATATATACTCTTATGCCCTGAAAACATCCAGGAGAGCCACGAAGCCACTTTTCCACCGCTGCAACCTTCTATACCCGTGAGATCCCATCTGGGGACCTTTTCCGGCGATTTGCCGGAGGGGGGTTCGATCATGGAGGGCTTCTACATCAACACCATAGCCTCTCCGATTATGTGTGAGTAGTTTACCATAGACCTTCGGGTCCATAGTTATTAGCTAGATGGGTTCTTCTCTCTCTTTGGTTCGCAATACAAAGTTCTCCTCTATGTTCTTGGAGATCTATTCGATGTAATACTTTTTGCAGTGTGTTTACCGAGATCCGATGAATTGTGGGTTTATGATCAAGTTTATCTATGAACAATATTTGATTCTTCTCTGAATTCTTATATTCATGATTTGATATCTTTGCTAGTCTCTTCGAATTATCAGTTTGGTTTGGCCTAGTAGATTGATCTTTCTTGCAATGGGAGAAGTGCTTAGCTTTGGGTTCAATCTTGCGGTGCTCGATCCCAGTGACAGAAATGGAACCGACACGTATTGTATTGTTGCCATCGAGGGTAAAAAGGTGGGGTTTATATCATATTGCTTGAGTTTATCCTTCTACATCATTTCATCTTGCCTAATGCGTTACTCTGTTCCTATGAACTTAATACTCTAGATGCATGCTGGATAGAGGTCGATGTGTGGAGTAATAGTAGTAGATGCAGAATCATTTCGGTCTACTTGACACGGACGTGATGCCTATGTTTATGATCATGCCTAGATATTCTCATAACTATGCGCTTGTCTATCAATTGCTTGGCAGTAATTTGTTTACCCACCATAATATATGTTATCTTGAGAGAAGCCACTAGTGAAACCTATGGCCTCCGGGTCTACTTTACATCATATAAGTTTCCGATCTACAATTCTAGTTTACTATTTATTTTGCAATCTTTACTTTCCAATCTATACAACAAAAATACCAAAAATATTTCTCTTATTATCTTTATCAGATCTCACTTTTGCAAGTGGCCGTGAAGGGATTGACAACCTCTTTATCGTGTTGGTTGCAAGGTTCTTATTTGTTTGTTCAGGTACTAGGCGACTTGCATGTAGTCTCCTACTGGATTGATACCTTGGTTCTCAAAAACTAAGAGAAATACTTACGCTACTTTGCTACATCACTCTTTCCTCTTCAAGGGAAAACCAACGCATGCTTAAGAGGTAGCAGGATCGCACACGCAACTAAAATCCGAACCGTGTTTGATGCATCCGTCATCGCAAACATTTTGCACCTTTTTGACGATTTTTCACATCACCGTTTGCGATTATTACATCGAACACAATTTCGTTGAAGGGCCTCTGATCGTAGTGTCGCGTTAGCAGCATCCTGGAGTAGTATTTGGAAAACTAATTCAAAATGTTGGGATGAAGATAAGATTAGTATATATTTTGATGATAATTTTCAAAATTGAGATTTTAGATATTCCTGTAATCATTGTTGACTATAAAGACATGATTTGTTGGACTCATAGTCCTAACGCGTATTGGACCACAAAAGGTGCATACAAAACTTCCATGCAGGTAGGCCAAATGAACTGCTCGGGTCAAAACATAGTTATCACGGATCAAGAAGTAACCTTTCTCAATGAAGTTTGGAAAGACAGAACAATGGCCATGAGGGTGAAAACTTTTACCTAGAGGTCTATTAGAAGTGCTATAGAAGCAGGTTTGAGAACTTCCAGATTTTCCTATCATATTAATAAAAATAGTTGCATATGTGGTAAGGAAGAAACAGACTTACATCTCTTCTTTCCATGTAATTTCTCTAGAATGATATGGTTTTAGTTTGGTATGAAAACTGATATGCTGAATCACAATCTTTACCCCTCTAATATTATTCCACAAATCTTATCTATAAAGCATTGGGAGCTAAATTTAAGCACTACTTTAACTATCCTCTGAAATATTTGGAAAGATAGAAATGAGCTCCTCTTATAAAGGAAAACCTAGAGTCTTATGCATGTAAGACATGCCACAAAGCATGCTAAATGCAGGTTCAATGGAGGATTGGGAAGCGGGTCACAAACCTCCTGCTCTTAACTTATCAAAACCCTCGCCAAATGCAATTTTTCCGTTTTGCCTACAGGTATTAAAGTCTATGTTGATGCAGCCTTTAACTCTAGGGCGACAACAAATGAATCCTTTCTTGGAATATTTCTAAGGAATGAGCTCAGTGTCCACACAATATTTATATGAGATACTGCCACAAGAGCATATTCTGTTTTGCAGCCCGAAGCTTTGGGACTTCTTCTAGAAGCCACAACAAGGCAAGCCTTGAACAGGAACTCGATTCTAATTTTCTCTTGTTGCAAGACTCTGATTGAAGCGGTGGAAGGAAACAATTAACCCAACAGCCAGGTCATTGGAGGATTAGGCTTATATTAGCCGAGTTCTTCAACATGAAGACATCATATCCAATCTTCATTCTTGCAGGTTAAGAACATTCCAAGAATCCAAAATACTCAGGCTCATTCCCTTGCCAAAAAGCTTCTTTGAATAGATCTTCTTCTTGCAACTTCCTTTGCAGCAAGGCTTCTAGATGTAACTCTAAGATCGCTCTAAGATGGCATTTCAAGCCATTTCCTTTCGTATGAAAAAAATGTTATGTGTGCACTGTTTCAGTTGTGAAGGAATAAAATTTAGCCCTCTTTGAGGGCTTATGTTGCAAAAAAACCCTTCTTATGGAATAGAACCCCAAAACGCCCTCACACATGTATGTGCGTTCAGTTTGATTCACTTTTTCTTAGGTGCTCGCTCGCACTGCTTCTCTCACTTATCACTCGCTCAGTTTTTGTCTTTCATGACCATTTAAACTACCATAGATTTGGCTCAGAAAAACTAGCTATTGATTTTCGTGTACATTAGGGAAAAATATGAACTCAAAAAAAGAGAAAAACTGAAAATTGTTCATAAAGTTTAGCGAATCTTTATGAATTAAAATATTCCATGAATTTAAAATATTTCTCACATTTTTAAAAATATTCATAAAATTAAGAAATGTTCAAAAAGTTTTAAAAAGTTTTCATTGATTTGATTAATTGTTCGTAAAATTTAGAAAAAAAAACTAATGAATTTATAAACATTCATGAATTTCTAAAAAATAGAGAATTTCAAAAGTCAAATTTTAAAAATATCTAGGCATAAAAAAGAGAGGGGGATGAGTAGAAAAATGAAAATACAATTAAACAAAAATGTCTTAGAATTTGATACAGCGGGAGTATAAAGGATAGGAAAGAAAGAAAACCAAAAGAACCGCACATGCGTTCTAGAACTTACCCAAAATCGGGTTGAACTTGTTTTTAGGCAATCAAAAATCCGGTTGAATGTTTTTAAAACCATGAACATAGGATCGTGCGGGAGCCCCTATTTAAACAAAAATTACTGGGCCGGCCCATCGAGTTCTACCGTAAGAGTAAAAAGGTATCATAGAAAAGGAGACGCGCGCAGTCCCATAATTCAAACCAGCGACCTACAGCATAGTATAGAGCACACCTGCCCACTCAAGTTAACAAGTAGCAGCAAAGAGTTTCAAGAACTAAAGTGGATGTAGAACCTGAATATTCTACTGTAGCAAACCAGAACCAGTTCTGTAGCTAACCGGAATTAACTATTATAGCGAACCTAAATTATTTCCTTGGGTGAACGTTTTTTTAATGGATATTTTGAAAACGTGCCAACATTTCTGGGATCCTGAACAAATATTCGGAGATAAGAACATTTTTGAATATGTGATTTTTTTGAAAAGGCAGTACAAATGAATAAAATATTTGCTTTTTGAAAAACATAAATAGTTTTTTGAATTTGTGAACAAATTTTTAAATGGTGATTTTTTTGAATTTTTCAACAAATATTTGAAAATTGGAACATTTTATGATATTAGAACAAAATTTCAAATCCGCGGACATTTGTTCAATTTGTGAACATAAAAATGGAACATTTCAACAAATTCCAAACCAAAATTTGAGATCATGAACATTTTTTATAATTCTCGAATATTTTCTGAAACACAAACATTATTTGAATTTCTTAGCAAAGTTTGAGACCACGAAAACATGGAACTTTCATAAAATTCCGAAGAAAAATTTGAAGTCACGAACTTTTTGAAATTGTCGAATATTTTCTGTAGCGCAAACATTTTTTGAATTCCTCAATAAAATTTGAAACATGAACATTCCTGAACCTTTTTGCAAAATGATTTTTCTATTTTTGAATATTTTTTAGAAAAAAGGAAACATATTTTAAAATTCCTGAACATTTCTTAAATTGTGAACAACTTTTAAAAACAAGAACATTTTTCAAATTCTTGTCCATTTTTTTGATACTCAATCATTTTTAAAATTTGTGAAGAAATTATGAAAAAATGAACATTTTTTTTGTAAATCTGAACAAAACTTAAAATTTTAGAAAAATAATATTAAGAAGTAAATCAACTTGACAAAGAAAAAATAAAAAAGGAAAAAAGAAACATATAATAAACAAAAAACAAAAACAAAAAAGGAGAACCAGAAACATTCATTCAAATTCCTTCTAGAAGGTTCCTAAAGACAGAAAAAACTGAACATGGAACCTTCTCAAAACCAGGATCTTTATATATGGTAAACAGGTTACATGGGTTGGTCCACTGCGATCGCTTCGTCGATCGCTAGTTGCGAAACAACGACATCTTGACAAAGTGAGCGTCCAGGGAATTCCGGTTGACGCTGGGCGCGCAAGAGTCATGGTGATCTTCACACTTTCTTTTACTTTTCTCTTTTTGGCAAGCACTATGTGTTGGAGAAAGATCCAGACATATACATCCACTCGGATTTAAGTGATCATAAGTTATTATTATTGACATTACCCTTGAGGTAAATGGTTGGGTGATGTAGACTCGACTAGATGGCGAGTCATTCGACGTCCCGATCTTTCACGGTACTAGCAGTAGCAACAAGAAATTTCGGTCGAGCAAAGATGCAAGACCGTAAGATCAGAAACTTGTGTCCAGTAGATTGGATCGACTTCACACGCAGCAGCAACAAAATCTACTCGGATCAGCAACAAAGATATTTGGTGTCCCCCAACATGGGACATTTTCTGTAATTTTATTGATCTCACGACTAAAACAAAATTCTCCTCTGTTATACGGTCGTATGGCCTTTATTTAAGGAGCACGGAGGCTTAAAACGAAACTGACCAGGACTCTTCCTAATAACCGAATACTAGTACGAATTGTACCAGCGCATGACTCTTTCTCTCTCCTAATTAAACTAAACAATATATTAACTAATTAATCATCCGGCCACGACTGATCACAACCAAATAGCTACGTGACCACTACTAGTAGACAGAAAACAAAATAAGAATCTGCTCTCTCACGCGGCTACATAGGAATCAGATTGCCACCTATTTCCAACAAAACACCATCTGTATGGAGGCGTTCTAAAATTGGGCTTCACAGCATCCTTCTTTGGTTTAATTGATGGAACCTCAAAACTAAAAGAGCCAAGTTGTAACATGTTCTGAAGATTATCTTTTGCACTAGCGGTCACATCATCCCCTCTCCCTTGAAACGAAGCCGTCCTCGGTTTCGTAATAGCATTGGCGACCTTCCTTTTAACTGAGACGATAACATCATCTTTGATATCATTGGCAAACATCGGCTGTAGCACATGCCGCCTTCCAACATCCCAAAAACAATATGTGTTGGTCCTTCCATCATGGGTAGCACGATGATCATATTGCCATGGCCTCCCCAATAATAAGTGGCATGCATTCATTGGCAGAACATCACAGATAACTGTATCGATGTAATTGTCAACCAAAAAATTGATGCGCACCTTGTGAGTAATTTTTAGTTTGCCCGACTGATATAACCATTCGACGCAGTGTGGTTGTGGGTGCTTCCAGGTTGGTAAAGCAAAAGCATCCACCAAGTCCTTGCTGACTGCATTAGTGTAGCTTCCACCGTCGATGATCAACTTGCAATTGGTGTTGTTGATCTTGCACTGAGTCTGAAAAATATTCCAACGCTGTCCCTTATCCTCAATGCGATCCTCTTGCACTCGTTGCACCATTAGTGAAGGATATGACTCAGCAGCTTCAAAACTCGCAACCACATTTTCAACATCCTTAGATCTTTCACTAGAAGTGTTAGAAACTGCCTCTTCATCACTAGCGGATGCATAACCATCTCTCGTGAGCAACACTCTTTTCTCATTAGGACATTCACGCTTCATATGTCCCCTTCCTCCACACTTGAAACACTCTATGTCACTAGTGCGTCCGGCCGACTGTGCACTAGAATCAACCATCGACAGTCCTGATTTTGAAGCATCCTTTTGCACGGAACCATGAGAGCGATTTGATGATGTCGCCCTGGAGCTACGACCGACATCCTCACTCTTATATTGCGAGAGTCGCCATGTGTTCAAAGTGGTATTGGGAACTGTGTTGACTTGGCGCCGCTTAATCTGTTGTTCCGCACACACAGCTTGGTGCACGAGATCTTGTATGTTGTAGTAGACCATCATCTCCACACGATCCTGCACCTCGATATTTAGCCCGTTAAAGAAACGTGCCATGGTCGCCTCCGGATCCTCCGTTGTCCCTGTACGTATCATCAGCAATTCCATCTCCTTGTGATATTCATCAACACTCATATTACCTTGAGAGAGCCGCTGTAACTTGTTGTACATATCTCTTTTATAGTGCTCAGGAACAAAACGCCGCCTCATGAATTCTTTCATACCTCGCCAAGTCGTCGGGCGTTGTCTTGAACGACAAATTTGATTCCACCAAATTAGCGCATAACCGGTGAACTCAATTCCAGCAAGTTGAACTTTCTTCTCCTCGCTATAATGATGGGCATCAAATATTTGATCAACACGCATCTCCCATTCCAAATAGCCTTCTGGTTCACACTTGCCAGAGAACGAAGGGATCGAAATTTTTATGCGCCCAATTCCATCATCCAAAGGCACACGCACAGCTTGACCAACTCGGTCATGCACTCCACCACGAACAGAAGTTTCGGGACGAGGCTCATAGTGTCGTGGTCGTGGCGCGTACCCCACCTGGTCAACGCCGTCATCGAGACCATCATCTCCAGCATGAGGTTGTGCCGCCAAACGGCGATCATGCACGCTGGCATGTACATCGCGAGCAGGTGGTGCATAATGCAGTGGAGCCGCCGGAGCAGTCTGTGGTGGGGAAAAATTCGTCACCGGCATATTGATGATGTCCGCCAAACCATCAAACCGAGTGATCAAGACATCTATCCTTCTGCCGAGCGCATCATGACATTGCTTGATGTAGTTGCATGTGTGGTCAAAACCATCCCGAATATTTTGCGGAATATCATCCGCATACACTGGACGTACTATTTCCTCAGAATCAGCAGCAACCTCATCACCCTTGTTGACCGAGGTTGACATCTTGATCAACACAGTACCGTGAACAACCTTAGCTCTGATACCACTTGATGTAGACTCGACTAGATGGCGAGTCATTCGACGTCCCGATCTTTCACGGTACTAGCAGTAGCAACAAGAAATTTCAGTCGAGCAAAGATGCAAGACCGTAAGATCAGAAACTTGTGTCCAGTAGATTGGATCGACTTCACATGCAGCAGCAACAAAAATCCACTCGGATCAGCAACAAAGATATTTGGTGTCCCCCAACATAGGACATTTTCTGTAATTTTATTGATCTCACGACTAAAACAAAATTCCCCTCTGTTACACGGTCGTATGGCCTTTATTTAAGGAGCACGGAAGCTTAAAACGAAACTGACCAGGACTCTTCCTAATAACCGAATACTAGTACGAATTGTACCAGCGCATGACTCTTTCTCTCTCCTAATTAAACTAAACAATATATTAACTAATTAATCATCCGGCCACGACTGATCACAACCAAATAGCTACGACCACTACTAGTAGACAGAAAACAAAATAAGAATCTGCTCTCTCACGTGGCTACACAGGAATCAGATTGCCACCTATTTCCAACAAAACACCATCTGTATGGAGGCGTTCTAAAATTGGGCTTCACAGCATCCTTCTTTGGTTTAATTGATGGAACCTCAAAACTAAAAGAGCCAAGTTGTAACATGTTCTGAAGATTATCTTTTGCACTAGCGGTCACATCATTAGGAGACGAAACTATAAACCCCTATCTTTCTATGTGTCTGATTGAAGCTTTGATCTCATAAGTATCGCATGAGTGTTAGCAATTATGAAAGACTAAATGATGGTTGAGTATGTGCACTTGCTAAATAAAAGCTCTTACATTGACTATTTCTGACATTATAAAAAATTACAATCGCATCAATGACTAAGGCCATAGTTTGTTAGTTTTCAATGAAGTTTTTGGTTCATACTTTATCTTGTGAACGAATTATCACTTTAGCATAAGAAGTTATATGACAATATATTGTTGTTCTAAAGATAATCATGATGCCCTCATATCCGTATTTTGTTTTATCGACACCTCTATCTCTAAACATGTAGTCATAATTATCGATTTCGGCTTTCGCTTGAGGACAAGCGAGATCTAAGGTTGGGGGAGTTGATACGTCCATTTTGCATCATACTTTTATGTTGATATTTATTGCATCATGAATTGTTATTACACCTTAGGATACAATTCTTATGTCTTTTCTTCTTATTCTACAAGATCTACATGAAGAGGGAGAATGTCGGCAGCTGAAATTCTGGACCAGAAAGGAGCAAACCTTAGATACCAATTTTGCACAACTCCAACTCTCCTGAAACTTTAAAGAGAATTGTTTTCGAATATATAAAAAATATTAGGCGAAGAAAGACCAGAAGGGGACCCACCAGGTGGCAACAAGCCTGGGGGCGCCCTACCCCCCAAGGCGCGCGCCCTGAGCTTGTGGGCCCCCGGACAATCTCTGGTGCCCATCTTCTGCTATATAAAGGGTTTTGACCAACAAAAATTGAGAGGAGGCTTTCGGGACGAAGCACCGTCGTCTCAGGTGCAACTTGGGCAGAAACAATCTAGGGCTCCGGTAGAGCGATTCTGCCAGAGACACTTCCCACTGGGAGGGGGGAAATCGAAGCCATCGTCATCACCAACGATCATCTCATTGTGGGAGGACCAATCTCCATCAACATCTTCACCAGCATCATCTCATCTCAAACCCTAGTTCATCTATTGTATTCAATCTTTGCCTCAAAACCTCAGATTGGTACCTGTGGGTTGCTAGTAGTGTTTATTACTCCTCATAGTTGATACTAGTTGGTTTATTTTGTGGAAGATCATATGTTCAGATCTTTAATGATATTTATTACAGCTATGATCTTGAACATGAACATGCTTTGTGAGTAGTTACTTTTGTTCCTGAGGACATGGGATAGGTCTTGTTATAAGTAATCATGTGAATTTGGGATTCGTTCGATATTTTGATGAGATGTATGTTGTCTTTCCTCTAGTGGCATTATGTGAACATCGACTACATGACACTTCACCATGATTTTGGCCTAGGGGAAGGCATTGGGAAGTAACAAGTAGATGATGAGTTGCTAGAGTGATAGAAGCTTAAACCCTAGTTTATGCGTTGCTTCGTAAGGGGCTGATTTGGATCCACATGTTTAATGTTATGGTTAGATTTATCTTAATTATTCTTTCATAGTTGCAGATGCTTGCGAGAGGAGTTAATCATAAGTGGGAGGCTTGTCCAAGTAAGGACAACACCCAAGCACCGGTCCACCCTATCAAAAAAGCGAACGCACATCATATGAGCATGATGAAACCTAGCTTGACGATAATTCTCATGTGTTCTCGGGAGCACTTTTCTTCATATAAGAGTCCGTACAAACTTGTCCTTTGCTAAAAAAGGATTGGGGCCACCTTGCTGCACCTTTGTTACGCTTGTTACTTGTTGCTCGTTACGAATTACCTTGCCACCAAACTATTTGTTACCGATAATTTCAGTGCTTGCTGAAAACCGCTTGTCATTTCCTTCTGATCCTCGTTGTGTTCGACACTCTTACTTATCGAAAGGACTATGGTTGATCCCCTATACTTGTGGGTCATCATATCCACATACCAGTTTGTGTCGATGCCGTAGGAGTCGGTGACGGCATTTCCTCCTTTTCCTCGTACTCATCTTCCTCATAGCGATCCCAACACTCACGGGCGCCCCGCGATGATGCTTGAGGCAGACTTGGCACTCGGGATAGTCCCGGTGCGGTGGACGTTGTTGCTGCTGCTGTTGGGGACGACCACCTCTCCTACTGCCGCTGCTTGGAGAAGAGGGTGAGTGCCTTCCTCGGTCGTGGCCTCTGTTGCCGCGCCCGCGCCCTCTGCCACAAGACTGGCCATGCCTCCGATACGCCAAATTTGTAGAGGTGTTGAAGCCAGCGTTGGAGTCGTCGCCTAGCATCTCCATCCGCTGATCAAAAGCAGCGATCTGGGCGAAGAGTTCGTCGATGGTGATGGATGTTTAGACGGCGCCAATGGCCGCCACAATCGGATCATAATCCCGATCAAGACCAGCAAGGACATAGTCCACCATCTCCGGATCAAAGACAGGCCGGCCTTGTCGAGACCCCGACTCAATGCCACATCGATCTAGCATGTAACACCTCATATCACTTTGCGGCCTCACGCACGGTATCCCCACGGGTGTCGCCTTACTTTTGCCCGGGACCGTTTGCGCCTTTTGGCACACGTATATGATGGTGTCGCTAGCATCCATATGATAAAGAGCCCGGGCTGACATGGCTAGTCGTAAACCCAAAGTGGCACTAACTTACAGGGACAGGCATCCATGACCCAGCATCGAACGTGTCGGTCATCAGCGAGTGAATCCAGGCTGTAGCACTGGGCTAACAGGACTCCGGTGAACCGGGCTAAAGCGGGCTAGCAGGACTCCGGTATTCATCGCGTGACATTTCCCCGAAGGGACAGACACAGGAACGAAGAAGGACACATGCCGGCCAGCCTAAGTGTTCCGGAGCAGTAGCAAACTACCAGGGCTCAGTGGAAGCACTAGGAGACATTTCCCGGTAAGAGAGAACTACTAAGGATAAACAACTAGATAGTCAGATCCCACACATAGCAATACACATTACACGTACGCATAACATGCAAGTATGTGCTGTACATCATGGCATCACAGCATAACTCAACAACTTATATAGATAAAGGCTCAGAAGAGCCATCACAGCATTATTACAAACAGGGTTCACATGACCCAACAGTCAGAGCAATCAAGCAACAAGCGGAAGCATTACATGTCTGGGTACAGACATCTACAAACGAAAAAGGCTGAAGAGCCTGACTATCTACAACATCCGATCAAGACCGTAGCTGAGGTACTAGCTACTAGTCGAAGTCCACGAGAACACTAGTAAGACCGGAGTCTCCGCTGCAAAAACATAAATGAAGCAACATGAGTACAAAGGTACTCAGCAAGACTTACATCAGATCCTAGCATACATGCATTTGTATCAAGAGGGTAATGTGGGGTTTAGTTGCAGCAAGCTAGCTTTGACTCTGTGGCTATTCTGTTCTACGACTACCAGAAACTCTTGAGGTGAAACAACGTACACGAGTCCGCTAATCACCATACAATACACTACTATGGATTCATCCCCGTCTCCCTACGAGAAGGCCATCCATAGCACTCACACTTGTCTTGAGCATTTTAGAGTATCCACTTCAAGTTGTCTATGTACCATGTAAGCATCCAAGAAGTCCATAACCGCGGACCCGGCTATTCGAATAGATCATGTTAACCCTGCAGGGGTGTACTTCTTCACACACGCTCTCACCACTTACCGCCATGTACACGTCATGTATCTCGGCAACCTTCAAGCGGAAGCCTGGCGAGGGTGTCGGCCATGACCTGACTAACCACACAAGACTCTAGTCCAGGTTTATCGCCTATTCGGGTTCCATCCGCAAGGAGATCCGGCCGGGGTGTCGCTCACGGCCCCAAACAATGTGAGCAGGGTTCCCAAGCCCACCATCCGGGTGCCACTTGGTACACCGTGCCACGTGTGCCTAGTCTGTCCCAAGCCCACCCTGCCGGGTGCCACCTGGTAGAAAAATAGCACTACCTACAAACACCAGAAACTAGTTGCGACTCCTGGACAGAGACCAAGTTGGTTAATAAGTCGAGAGGGGTCGAGTTACCGGAACCCAATGTGTGGTAGTATCGAGTCATTGGACAACATACATAGAACTCAGTGCTTAAGGACGGTTCCAATGAGACAACCCACCATGTACTCCTACATGGCCTCTCACCGCTACCTTTACCAAATCGTGTTCACACACTTCACTCTCAGCATCAGAACATATCGTGACACTCCAATTCATTCCCAATGAATCAGACCTGACACAACTCTAAGCAATAGCAGGCATAGCATGGTAGGAACACATCAGTGGCTTCAATCAACTCCTACACATGCTAGTGGGTTTCAACTATTTACTGTGGCAATGACAGGTCATGCAGAGGAATGGGTTCCACTACCGCAGCACAAAGTAGCAGATGAACCGTTGTTGTCCTAATGCAATAACTGAGAGCAGGAGCGAGAGAGTAGGGTTTTATCGAAATGAACAAGGGGGTTTGCTTGCCTGGTAAATCAACAAGGGAGGCACTGCTTCACAGACAGGTACTCTGGAACGTCTCCGGAGCAGGACCTATCGAGAAGGAACGGTGCCGGCAATCAATACACAATCATATGCAACAATATGATGCATGAACATGGCATGTAGATGTGATGCTGTTTGAGCTAATGCAACTAGTAAACATTTGGTTTGAAGTCCATTTGAACCAAAGGTTCAAATGCATTTCTAAATTAAGTCTCTTATATATGCCATAATGTGTTTTCCCATATTCAGCATGTATAACTTGGTTTTTCATGCATGAAACTAGTACAGATGGAAAGATTGCATTTTTCTGATAATTTTTCATATATAAATTATTTTAATCTGAGCTACGGTTGAATTGTTATGAATTTTTGAAGTTTAAATCATTTTCTGGATTTTCTGAATTATTTTAATTCCAGAAAATATATAATTGCGTCAGCATGACGTCATCACTACATCAGCGGTCAACGCGGCTGTCCAGGTCAAACCTGACGTGTGGGGTCCACACGTCAGTGACACTGGGGTTAACCCCGAGTCAAACCTGGGCTGACTAGCTTTGACTAAGCCCTGGGCCCACTGGTCAGCGTCAGTAGGTGGGGATTAGTGCCTAATTAACCAAGCCACGTCAGCCCGCCGGAGTTCTGGCCGGCGGCGACCAATAGCGCGGCGGCGACTCGCCGGACTTGCGCTTCAGGCGGCGTTTGGTCGCGCGAAGACCACCGGGGCGTAGCCCGTCGTCGTCCGCAACCAGGGGAGCTGGTGGGGGGGTTGCGGGGGCGCCGGAGCTCACCGGAGCAAAGCTCGCGGCGGCGGCCGGAGCTCGGCAACTTGCGGCCGCGGCGTTGTGGTGCACGGCAGTGGAAGCGGAGGGCTCCTACGGCCTCCTGGCGTCACCAAGAACACGGTGATGCGCGCGGGAGTGACTGGCTTGGGCTCATGCCACCGTGGCGCCATGGCCGGCGGCGAGGAACTTACGGGCGCGGTGGTTGAGCTAGCTAGACGGGGCAAATGAACATGGGGAGGAGGGGGTTCGGTGCGGGGGCTCACCGCGAGACCAGCGAGCGCGAGGGCGAGGTCGGGGATGCCCGGTAGCTCTCGAATCGCCGGCGAGGATCCACGGCGGCCGGAGGCGAATTTGGCGACGGCGACGGCTCCACGGGGTGCTCCGTCTTGCGTGGCTCGACGAGGAGGTAGAGGGGGTCGCGGCGGATCTGGGGGGCGTGTCGGGAAGGCGTGGGAGA
>NC_041392.1:101672959-101692106 GCF_002162155.2 Triticum dicoccoides
GGCGGCGGTGGTTCTCGGGTGAGAGAGAGAGAGAGAGCAGGGGGAGAGGAGGAGGGAGAGCGAGAGGGAGTGAGAGCGGTGCGGGGCAGCGCATGGCGACGTTCCGGACGTCCAGGCGTCGAGGGGGAGGACAGGCAGGCAGGGAGGGAGGAGGTGGCGCGGCGCGGCGGTGCGCGCGCGTCGGGCACGCGCCGTCCCCCTGTCGGGGAGGACGACGACAGAGGAGGGGGGGGCAGGTGGGCTGGGCCGCCTGCTGGCTGGGCCGGCCTGCTGCGGCTGGGCTGCACAGGGGGGAGCCCCAGGTAAGCCCCTCCTTCTTTTATTTCTGTTTTCTATTTTTTTCTGACATTTGTTTTGATTTAATAAAATACTAAAACAATTTAATACCTTATGCCAATTTTTGCAGGAGCTAGATATATTATTCCAGAGCTCCTTTATAATTGGCATAATTTTTGGACCATATTTCATATATATAGAAATATATTTCCAATGCAAATATTTATCGAATTAATCCAAATGGCCAAAATAAATATCCATGAGCTCCTAAAAATATTGTTTTGATTTTTATCTCTGTCCAATATTTTCAGAGAGCAACATGAGCATTTTCTTGGACCCTTTTGGAGAAATTTTATTTGGGTCATTTTCAAAAATGATTCTGAGGGTTCCACCAATCCTCATTTCAAATTTAAATGAAATTTAAACATGATGCACAATTGACTAGCTAGTCTAGGTCATACCAGACTAGGGATGTGACAACTCGCCCCCACTTGAAAAAATCTCGTCCCGAGATTCAAGGGTAGACGGAAAGAAAGCGGGGTACTCCAGTCGAAGACGATCTTCTCGCTCCCAAGTAGCTTCTCTCTCGGAATGATGAGACCACTGAACTTTGAGAAACTTGATGTTTTGACGTCGAGTGACACGCTCTGCTTGATCAAGAATGCGAACCGGGTACTCTCGGTATGTGAGGTTATCTTGGAGATCAAGCGTTTCGTGGTCCACTCCGCGGATAGGATCCGAGAAGCAACGCCTGAGTTGAGAGACGTGGAAGACATCATGAACTCGAGAAAGATGTGGGGGTAGTTCCAACTGGTAGGCAACCTCTCCTCGTTTAGCGAGAATACGAAAAGGACCAATGTAACGAGGAGCCAACTTGCCCTTGATACCGAAACGATGGGTACCCTTCAAAGGAGTAACCCGAAGGTAAGCTTGGTCGCCAATTTCATAAGTCATATCCTTATGATGACGATCGTACTGGCTCTTTTGACGAGATTGGGCTTTTTTCAAATTCTCACGAATGATGCGAACTTGCTCTTCTGCCTCCTGGATCATATCCGGTCCAAAGAATTTTCTTTCACCGGTTTCTGACCAGTTCAAAGGTGTTCGACATCTTCATCCATAGAGAACCTCAAAAGGAGCTTTCTTGAGGCTGGATTGGTAGCTATTGTTATAGGCAAACTCGGCGAAAGGAAGACATTTCTCCCAATCCATACTGAATGAGATAACGCAAGCTCTAAGCATGTCTTCGAGAATTTGATTGACCCGTTCCACCTGACCACTCGACTGAGGGTGGAAAGCGGTACTGAAGGAAAGATGGGTTCCCATGGCAGTTTGGAAACTCTCCCAGAAATGAGAAGTGAAAAGACTGCCACGGTCTGAATTGATCTCTAGTGGAACACCATGCAGTGACACTATTCGAGAAATATATAAGTCAGCAAGCTGACTAGCAGTGATATTCTCTCGAACAAGAAGGAAGTGAGCCACTTTGGAAAGATGATCAACGACTACGAAGATAGCGTTATTCCCTCTCTTGGTCCTGGGAAAGCCGGTGATGAAGTCCATACCAACTTTATCCCATTTCCATTCAGGAATAGCTAAAGGCTAAAGGGTGCCAGCAGGTCTTTGATGCTCTGCCTTAACGCGACGACATACGTCACATTTAGCAATGAACTCAGCGATTTCTCTCTTCATCCTAGTCCACCAGAACCTCTGGCGTAGGTCCTGATACATCTTAGTACTACCGGGATGAATCGTGAGAGGAGATTCATGCGCCTCCTTAAGAATCAACTGACGAAGATGTTGCTTCTTGGGAACCACCAAGCGATTCTCAAAGAAAACAACACCACGATCATCCATAGAGAAACATCCACCAACTCCCTTCTTAATGTTTCTCTTGATCCGGGTAATCCCTGTATCATGCTTCTGGGCTTCTATGATAAGGTCCACAAGGGTAGGTTTCGCCACCAAGGTAGAAAGAAAACCGCGAGGAGCTATGTGAAGATTAAGCTTACAGAATTCCTCATGGAGAAGTGGTTGGCCTTGCTGCAACATGAGATTGTTACAATAAGATTTACGGCTTAGAGCATCAGCCATGACATTGGCTTTGCCTGGGGTGTAGGTAATCCCTAGATCATAATCTGTAATCAACTCCAACCAACGTCTTTGCCTAAGGTTCAAATCTGGTTGGGTGAAGATATACTTGAGACTCTGGTGGTCGGTGTAAATCTCGCAACGTTTACCAAGGAGGTAATGTCGCCAGGTCTTGAGTGCATCAGACTACGGCTGCAAGCTCTAGATCATGTGTAGGATAATTCTCCTCATGTGGATGCAACTGTCGAGATGCATAGGCAATCACATGACGATCCTGCATAAGAATGCAACCTAGTCCCTGTCGTGAGGCGTCGCAGTAGATAATAAAGTCTTTAGTGAAATCCGGTGGCACAAGTATGGGAGCAGAAGTCAGGCGTCTTTTCAGTTCTTGAAAACTGTACTCACACTGTGGGGACCACTCGAACTTTTTATCTTTCTTGAGAAGTTCCGTGAGGGGTTTGGCTATTTTGGAGAAGTTTTCAACAAAGCGGCGACAATAGCTGGCTAGGCCAAGGAAACTCCTAACTTGTTTGACTGTTTCAGGTGGAGTCCAATCGAGAACGGCTTGAACTCTCTCGGGATTGACAGCAATGCCCTTACCAGAGATTACGTGGCCTAAGTAGGTCACTTCTGACAACCAAAATTCACACTTGGAGAACTTGGCATAAAGGCGGTGCTCTCTGAGTTTTTCTAACACAAGTCTAAGATGTTCGGCATGCTCTTCCTCGTTCTTCGAGTAAATAAGAATGTCATCGAGGTAAACCACGACGAACTTATCTAAGTACTCCATGAAGATCGAGTTCATCAAGCGGGAGAATGTAGCTGGAGCGTTGGTTAGGCCGAAGGACATGACGGTGTACTCGTACTGACCATAACGAGTGACAAAAGCTGTCTTGGGAATGTCCCCGTTTCTGATCTTGATTTGATGGTAGCCTAACCTTAAATCCATCTTGGAGAAGACTGAGGATCCAGCGAGCTGATCATACAGGTCGTTGATCCTGGGAAGCGGATACTTGTTCTTTATCGTGACCAAATTAACGGGACGATAATCTACAACCATCCGGTCCGTACCGTCTTTCTTCTTGACGAAGAGGACGGGGCAAGCCCAAGGAGAAGAACTAGGACGGATGAAACCCTTTTGCAAGGACTCATCGAGTTGTTTCTTAAGCTCGGCTAGTTCTAGGGGTGCCATCTTGTAAGGTCTCCGGGAGATTGGAGCTGTTCCTGGGATAAGATCTATGACGAACTCTACATCTCTGTCAGGTGGAACACCTGGCAGTTCCTCTGGAAAGACATCCGGAAAATCACGGACTACCGGGATATCTTCAAGGTCTGGAAGAGGGCTGGCATTAAGAGAATAGAGCTGACGCTTTGCAACTCTAGTGGAGACGGTGACTATCTTGCCAGACGGGTGTGTAAGCTGAACAGATCTTGTGTAACAATCAATCTTGGCATGATGAGCTGTCATCCAGTCCATACCCAAGATGATGTTAATATCTGAGGACTTGAGGGCTACAAGTGATGCAAGGAATACAAGTCTATCAACAAGGATTTCGTTACCATGGCTGACACTAGAGGTTTGCCATTTGGATCCAGGAGTTTGGATGACTAGCGGAGTTGGCATATCACAAAATGACAGATTGTGCAAGTTAGCATAGCTTTCAGAAATGAAGGAGTGAGATGCTCCAGTATCGAATAGAACTGATGCTGGGTGACAATTGACAAGGAGTGTACCAAGAACGACATCCGGATCATCATGAGTGTCTTTAGATGAGACGTGATGCACACATCCACGTTCAGTGGGGACTGACTTGACACTGATCATCTTGCGTGATGGCTTAATACAGCCAACAGTCTTCTCGGGCTGGGGTGGAGCATAACTAGTCTGAGAGCAATCACGTGCATAGTGTCCTGGCTTCCCGCATGTGAAGCAAGTCCCTGAGGTTGGACGTGGACCCGCACTGACAAGCGGTCTACCAGTAGGCCTGGGTGGAACATATGACTGAGCTGGGAAAGGCACCACAGGGGATGGCCTCGGTGTATATCCGGAAGGAAGAGCGGAGTTTGGAACCCAAATCCGGCGTTTCTGGGAACTAGAACCGGAGGAAGATCCCAAATCACGGGTGTGCTTACGAGACTCCTCGTAAGTGAGCTGAGTTGTCTCTGCATTAATGGCCTTGTTCACAAGGGCTTGGAATGTGTCGCAATGATGCAGGTGGAGATCACGGCGCAACTTGGGGTTGAGACCCTTTCGGAACCTAGCCTGCTTCTTGGCGTCCGTGGACACTTCTTCTGTGGCATAACGGGCGAGGTTCTCGAACTCTCTGCTATAAGCATCAACAACCATCTTACTCTGGGTGAGACTGCAGAACTCTTCTCTCTTGCGATCAAGGAGGGCCTGGGGAATGTGATGCTCGCGAAAAGACTCAGTGAAATCCTTCCAGGTAGGAATCTGGCCAGCTGGAAGCATAGCCTCATAGCTCTGCCACCAAAGACTAGCGGGACCTTCCAGGTGGTATGTGGCAAAGGTGACCTTGTCATCTTTAGCTACGTTCGCAGAACGCAGCTTATGAGTGATGCTACGGAGCCAGTCATCTGCATCGAGTGGCTCGATGGAATGATGAAAGGTAGGTGGGTGCAAACGAATGAAGTCATGAATGGTAGCAGACCCTTTGAACTGATGTGCGGTGTTCTCCTCGATACGTGCCAACAAACGATTAGACTCACGCTTGTTCCTCTCCATCTCTAGCATGAACTCTGTCAACGAAGGCTGGTCGGGAGGATCCTCATCCCTACCATCTCCGTGGTTCTGGCTACGAACAACAGAACTTGATGACATCCTGGTGAAACGAAACCAGCGACGGAATCAGCATCAACTATGGACTGTAGAATGTAGGACAAGGGATTAGTATCACTCGAACTCCTAGGGAAAATTCCGGCAGCATAACGGCAGTAAAATGCTCAGAATGAGACATCCTACTAAAAATGGGGTGGTAACATACTCATCAGCATTACTCAAGGTTCTGAGATCATACTAAACAGACTACACCGGAAATACTCAAAACTGGGGTATGACTCTGATCAACCAGTCCTATGGAACTACGGAGTAGTAACACGTGATCCTGATAGACGGAAGAGAAGCCTAGTTCCTTAACCCCGTAGGAAAGATAGGATGACTCAGATCAGAAGGCCATGAGGTAAAGGAGTAAAAGAGCCTTACGTTCCTTCCCACAATCAATTCCCTTACATAACTAAAGAATTTCTAGACTCAACTTCGACCAGTATGGCTTGGTAAACCTACAGGCAGTCAGGCTCTGATACCAGCACTGTCAGGACCCCGACTCAATGCCACATCGATCTAGCATGTAACACCTCATATCACTTTGCGGCCTCACGCACGGTATCCCCACGGGTGTCGCCTTACTTTTGCCCGGGACCGTTTGCGCCTTTTGGCACACGTATATGATGGTGTCGCTAGCATCCATATGATAAAGAGCCCGGGCTGACATGGCTAGTCGTAAACCCAAAGTGGCACTAACTTACAGGGACAGGCATCCATGACCCAGCATCGAACGTGTCAGTCATCAGCGAGTGAATCCAGGCTGTAGCACTGGGCTAACAGGACTCCGGTGAACCGGGCTGAAGCGGGCTAGCAGGACTCCGGTATTCATCGCGTGACATTTCCCCGAAGGGACAGACACAGGAACGAAGAAGGACACATGCCGGCCAGCCTAAGTGTTCCGGAGCAGTAGCAAACTACCAGGGCTCAGTGGAAGCACTAGGAGACATTTCCCGGTAAGAGAGAACTACTAAGGATAAACAACTAGATAGTCAGATCCCACACATAGCAATACACATTACACGTACGCATAACATGCAAGTATGTGCTGTACATCATGGCATCACAGCATAACTCAACAACTTATATAGATAAAGGCTCAGAAGAGCCATCACAGCATTATTACAAACAGGGTTCACATGACCCAACAGTCAGAGCAATCAAGCAACAAGCGGAAGCATTACATGTCTGGGTACAGACATCTACAAACGAAAAAGGCTGAAGAGCCTGACTATCTACAACATCCGATCAAGATCGTAGCTGAGGTACTAGCTACTAGTCGAAGTCCACGAGAACACTAGTAAGACCGGAGTCTCCGCTGCAAAAACATAAATGAAGCAACATGAGTACAAAGGTACTCAGCAAGACTTACATCAGATCCTAGCATACATGCATTTGTATCAAGAGGGTAATGTGGGGTTTAGTTGCAGCAAGCCAGCTTTGACTCTGTGGCTATTCTGTTCTACGACTACCAGAAACTCTTGAGGTGAAACAACGTACACGAGTCCGCTAATCACCATACAATACACTACTATGGATTCATCCCCGTCTCCCTACGAGAAGGCCATCCATAGCACTCACACTTGTCTTGAGCATTTTAGAGTATCCACTTCAAGTTGTCTATGTACCATGTAAGCATCCAAGAAGTCCATAACCGCGGACCCGGCTATTCGAATAGATCATGTTAACCCTGCAGGGGTGTACTTCTTCACACACGCTCTCGCCACTTACCGCCATGTACACGTCATGTATCTCGGCAACCTTCAAGCGGAAGCCTGGCGAGGGTGTCGGCCACGACCTGACTAACCACACAAGACTCTAGTCCAGGTTTATCGCCTATTCGGGTTCCATCCGCAAGGAGATCCGGCCGGGGTGTCGCTTACAGCCCCAAACGATGTGTACAGGGTTCCCGAGCCCACCATCCGGGTGCCACTCGGTACACCAGGCCACGTGTGCCTAGTCTGTCCCAAGCCCACCCTGCCGGGTGCCACTTGGTAGAAAAATAGCACTACCTACAAACACCAGAAACTAGTTGCGACTCCTGGACAGAGACCAAGTTGGTTAATAAGTCGAGAGGGGTCGAGTTACCGGAACCCAATGTGTGGTAGTATCGAGTCATTGGACAACATACATAGAACTCAGTGCTTAAGGACGGTTCCAATGAGACAACCCACCATGTACTCCTACATGGCCTCTCACCGCTACCTTTACCAAATCGTGTTCACACACTTCACTCTCAGCATCAGAACATATCGTGACACTCCAATTCATTCCCAATGAATCAGACCTGACACAACTCTAAGCAATAGCAGGCATAGCATGGTAGGAACACATCAGTGGCTTCAATCAACTCCTACACATGCTAGTGGGTTTCAACTATTTACTGTGGCAATGACAGGTCATGCAGAGGAATGGGTTCCACTACCGCAGCACAAAGTAGCAGATGAACCGTTGTTGTCCTAATGCAATAACTGAGAGCAGGAGCGAGAGAGTAGGGTTTTATCGAAATGAACAAGGGGGTTTGCTTGCCTGGTAAATCAACAAGGGAGGCACTGCTTCACAGACAGGTACTCTGGAACGTCTCCGGAGCAGGACCTATCGAGAAGGAACGGTGCCGGCAATCAATACACAATCATATGCAACAATATGATGCATGAACATGGCATGTAGATGTGATGCTGTTTGAGCTAATGCAACTAGTAAACATTTGGTTTGAAGTCCATTTGAACCAAAGGTTCAAATGCATTTCTAAATTAAGTCTCTTATATATGCCATAATGTGTTTTCCCATATTCAGCATGTATAAGTTGGTTTTCCATGCATGAAACTAGTACAGATGGAAAGATTGCATTTTTCTGATAATTTTTCATATATAAATTATTTTAATCTGAGCTACGGTTGAATTGTTATGAATTTTTGAAGTTTAAATCATTTTCTGGATTTTCTGAATTATTTTAATTCCAGAAAATATATAATTGCGTCAGCATGACGTCATCACTACATTAGCGGTCAACGCGGCTGTCCAGGTCAAACCTGACGTGCGGGGTCCACACGTCAGTGACACTGGGGTTAACCCCGAGTCAAACCTGGGCTGACTAGCTTTGACTAAGCCCTGGGCCCACTGGTCAGTGTCAGTAGGTGGGGATTAGTGCCTAATTAACCAAGCCACGTCAGCCCGCCGGAGTTCTGGCCGGCGGCGACCAATAGCGCGGCGGCGACTCGCCGGACTTGCGCTTCAGGCGGCGTTTGGTCGCGCGAAGACCACCGGGGCGTAGCCCGTCGTCGTCCGCAACCAGGGGAGCTGGTGGGGGGGTTGCGGGGGCGCCGGAGCTCACCGGAGCAAAGCTCGCGGCGGCGGCCGGAGCTCGGCAACTTGCGGCCGCGGCGTTGTGGTGCACGGCAGTGGAAGCGGAGGGCTCCTACGGCCTCCTGGCGTCACCAAGAACACGGTGACGCGCGCGGGAGTGACTGGCTTGGGCTCATGCCACCGTGGCGCCATGGCCGGCGGCGAGGAACTTACGGGCGCGGTGGTTGAGCTAGCTAGACGGGGCAAACGAACACGGGGAGGAGGGGGTTCGGTGCGGGGGCTCACCGCGAAACCAGCGAGCGCGAGGGCGAGGTCGGGGATGCCCGGTAGCTCCCGAATCGCCGGCGAGGACCCACGGCGGCCGGAGGCGAATTTGGCGACGGCGACGGCTCCACGGGGTGCTCCGTCTTGCGTGGCTCGACGAGGAGGTAGAGGGGGTCGCGGCGGATCTGGGGGGCGTGTCGGGAAGGCGTGGGAGAGGCGGTGGCTACGGTGATGCCCGTCGGCGGCGGCGGTGGTTCTCGGGTGAGAGAGAGAGAGAGAGCAGGGGAAGAGGAGGAGGGAGAGCGAGAGGGAGTGAGAGCGGTGCGGGGCAGCGCGTGGCGACGTTCCGGACGTCCAGGCGTCGATGGGGAGGACAGGCAGGCAGGGAGGGAGGAGGTGGCGCGGCGCGGCGGTGCGCGCGCGTCGGGCACGCGCCGTCCCCCTGTCGGGGAGGAAGACGACAGAGGAGGGGGGGCCAGGTGGGCTGGGCCGCCTGCTGGCTGGGCCGGCCTGCTGCGGCTGAGCTGCACAGGGGGGGAGCCCCAGGTAAGCCCCTCCTTCTTTTATTTCTGTTTTCTATTTTTTTCTGACATTTGTTTTGATTTAATAAAATACTAAAACAATTTAATACCTTATGCCAATTTTTGCAGGAGCTAGATATATTATTCCAGAGCTCCTTTATAATTGGCATAATTTTTGGACCATATTTCATATATATAGAAATATATTTCCAATGCAAATATTTATCGAATTAATCCAAATGGCCAAAATAAATATCCATGAGCTCCTAAAAATATTGTTTTGATTTTTATCTCTGTCCTATATTTTCAGAGAGCAACATGAGCATTTTCTTGGACCCTTTTGGAGAAATTTTATTTGGGTCATTTTCAAAAATGATTCTGAGGGTTCCACCAATCCTCATTTCAAATTTAAATGAAATTTAAACATGATGCACAATTGACTAGCTAGTCTAGGTCATACCAGACTAGGGATGTGACAGGCCTGCTGCAGCAAGTTCGTCCGCTAGTTTTTTCATTCGGACGATGTATGAGGTACTCAACATGGAGCCCTTCTTGGTGGTGGTGATGGCAATTCTCAAATTCGTAATTCGAGATTGGGACTGCGAGGCAAACATAATGGTAATGGTAGTCCATAGATCAAAAGTATTTTCTTTACTCATAACTTGGGCGAGAATCTCCGTTGACAGAGTTCAGAAGATGGCTGAGGACCTGTTGGTCCTTGGACAACCATGGCACATATAGAGGATTGTGCACCATGACTGTTGCTTTGTTTGTCTGCTGCTGCTCCACCATCTTCCAGGGCGCTGCATCAGATCCGTCCAGAAGGCCTGTGACCTGCGCTCCTCGCAGACCTAGCATCACCTGCGCCTTCTAGAGGAGAAACCCTTGGTAAGCTTTTCCGCTGGTGGGGCTCCAAGGTTGAGGGAGACAGGAGCTGAGGACGACATAGTGATTGGTTTCTGGTGATCAATTGGAGTTTCTGGCGATCAATAGAGTTTCTGACGATCGTTGGAGCTTCTGGCTAGATAGATGGGAAGAGGATGGCTCTCTATCCATGCCAGATGGAAGCGTACCTACTCCATTGTAAGAGACCCACGTTGTTTATATTGATTGAGGACAGGAACCCCCTGCCGTGGTTTACGAGCCTTCCATCGATCACCAGGATACGATAGTTACAGAGAAAGAGAGATAGAAATAGTCACGGGAAAGTTAGAGATAGAGGTTGAGATTACATGTTTAAACAATATATCTAATAGTGAGGGTGGCGTAGGCCATAGCGGGCCGGTCCAATGTGTTGTCCAGGCTCGTCGGGGCCTCCCCACATCCGCCTCACATATGAGCTGGATATGGGTTGCCGGATAGCCCGGGGTGTTTGAGCTGGTTGTAGAGAGTCCAGATGGGTGTTGTATTTTTGGTTCGGGCAATGACCGGGCAATCCATCTAGACGTTTGCGGGAGTCCGATCGCGGATGCTCTAATAAGAAAGAAACCATCACGTTAATGCTGTCAGAGACCACAAATTGTACTCCATGTACTCACTTCGTCCCATAATATAAAAGTGTTTTTTAGTAAAAAAAAAACCAGAGAGTACTATTTATACGTTGCACCATGTCTATCCTGCGGGCACTCTAAGGAACAGGCGCCGCCTGCTGCTCACGCTGCCCAAATCAGAGGCACGATCGTCGCCGCCGATGTGTAGATTACACAGCTACTGGTCTATCACCGGCTCCCAAACCAGGCAGGCTCCACATCATGCCATATACGAGCTGATCTTCTCCAACTTGGCTTCCATTTTGCTTCCATCCGATCCAACCAAGACTGCTTTTTGAGGGAAGTCAACTGCGCATATGCTCTGGATGCGAGTCTAAGGCAGACTGTCGATCTTTTCCTCCTCCCTACTCCACCATGTTCCTTCGGATCAAAGACACGCGCTGCAGAGTCGTCGTCCTCGGGTAGTAGATCGTATAATGTCATGGCATAAATTGCAGAGACATTTCTCTGTTCTTCCTGCCCGCACCCGAAGCAGAGGCCGTCATCGATCGATATCGATCTTGTAAGTGTCTGCCCTGCAGAATCAGAATCTTGTTACTATATTGATATTGGTGTTCTTTCTTGAAATTTCCGTGGTGACTGAATAATATATGCAGTGAGGATGAGATTAGTCCCGGTTCTGTCGGCGTTAGCCATGGTGTTGTTGGGGTTCGTCCTCGGCTTTACTTTCCCGGCATCGATGACGCCCAATGTATGATAAGAACCAGCAAATGTTTTTATCTTGGTATATTTGCTTCAAATTAACTTGGCATCATGATAGTAAGATTGGTCATGTATGTATGCAGCTTCAGTGTGGTGTACTGCCTTGGAGTGGCAGCAGTGCTGCAAACTCCAGCTCCAGTGACGGCAGCTTCCTGGGCAGACTCTGGGCACCATTATTCAGGAACAGCAGTAGCACCTCAAATGCCACTTCAGGGGTACATTACATGCACACAGTTCTGAACTTCTGAAATGGTCCAGTTTGAACTTTCTGAAGAAATTACACTGCATGTTTGTAGATGATCTAAACAAACCTGCATTTGTGCAGATTGTGAATGCTGCAAGGAGACCAGAAGGTGCAGGGAGGTTACCGCCGGGCATCGTGGTTTCGGAGTCCGATCTTCACCTGCGCCGGCTGTGGGGATCCCCTACCAAGGTCTTTCTCGCCTTCTCCGAACCCTGAACTGGTGCCATTCTACCCAGCCTTACTCTGAATGACTTGTTTCGGTTTGCGATGCGCAGGACGCGCCGGTTCGGAAGTACCTCCTGACAATGGCGGTAGGGTACAAGGAGAGGGTCAATGTCAATGCAACTGTTCAAAAGGTAAGATGAAACCAAGAAGTGGTTTCTGAACTTTGATCATGCTGTCTCGGACATAACGGTCAGATGACACTGGACTACACATACATAACGCAGTTCTCGGACAAGTTCGACGTGGTGCTGTTCCACTACGACGGCCACACGACGGAGTGGGACGACGAGTTCCAGTGGTCCAAGGAGGCCGTCCACGTCAGCGCCAGGAAGCAGACCAAATGGTGAGAGCGCCGTGCCTGTCTGTCCGTCTGTCTCCACCATTTTCTTTCTCCAGACATTTCTGACCTGCAATGTGTGAATGATGATTGACGAAGGTGGTTCGCCAAGAGGTTCCTTCACCCGAGCATTGTGGCTCCGTACGACTACGTGTTCCTGTGGGACGAGGACCTCGGCGTAGAGAACTTCAACGCCGAAGCGTAGGATCATCGTCGATCAAAATAAAATCCAGTCCACGTGTAGCTGCTTTCTGAAATTTGATCATTCGGAAACTGTGGGCGGGCGGTTGCAGGTACATTGACATCGTGAAGAAGCACGGGCTGGAGATCTCGCAACCGGCGCTGGACGCCACCAAGGGCCACAAGGCGTACGACGTCTCCGTCAAGAGAAACTCCGGCGAGATGCACAAGTAAGCAAGCAGTTGCTGATTATATATGCCGGCATGCAGGAATGACCATGCACGCACACTGATTATGCATCACATTTCACATATGATGATTAATTAATCTGGCGGGCATGCTTGAACGACACAGGACGGGTGCAGGGGGGGAGAAGTGCCCCGACGTGCACCAGCGGCCGTGCAGCGGGTAACTGATCCAACATCATCAACACCACTCCTTCACCTCGTGTCATGTGTATGAAAATCTTATAAGTTAATAAGATGAAGAAGCATGTACTGTATGCATGGGCAGGTTCGTGGAGGTGATGGCGCCGGTCTTCTCCAGGGATGCTTGGAGATGCGTGTGGCATATGATCCAGGTACTTAAGCCCCCCGCATGTTGATTTTGTCAGTCGCTCATAATTACTAATTCTGGATTATTATTTGAACCACTTTTAATTTTTTTCTCAAACTAAACTGAAGAACTTATTATTATTTTATGTTATTTTGCAGAATGATCTGGTTCACGGTTGGGGTCTCGACTTCAACTTCTGGAGATGTGTCGATGTACATAATTACTTGGCCATAGATACATACAGCATTTTCACAGATTCACTGAAGAACGCTTAAGTTATCCAGAAATTCGCTTTGAAAAATTGTGCACAACTGACATGGCTCACCATGTTTTTTTTGTTTTTTTTTCTGTTTTGAACTGGCAGGACCCTGAAGAGCAATTTGGCATCGTGGACGCACAATATGTTGTCCATCATGGAGTGCCCACACTCAGAGATCAGGTAACGTAACTTTACCAAGTGCTTGCCTAGGCAGTTCAAACCCGAGCCGGCCGAGAGACATCACCGCGCTCTTGCCACTAGGCCAGGAGCCCATCCATGTGTTTTGATTTGGGTGCATCCCCTTTTTCCGCAAGAAAGATATTTTTTTCGACAAACGGTGAATTTTTTTTGGCTCAAAATGAAAAATCAAAAGGATACGAACACAATGAGCATCAAGAGGCCGCAAGAAAGATATAATGTATGGTTGCAGCTTAAAGCATGTTCATTTGGGAAGATGTTTAGCAAAATATATTGATTTTTCACTGCCTAGGAATGATTGCACTGCCGTGTCTTCTTGACTGAGCACCGATAATTAAAAAGGTGCTGACATAATAATTATCAAGCACAAAGTCATACATCATAAATTGTTTAAGCAACTTACTACACTACAACCACTTAAAGCATGAACATGTTACATATGAAGCATATCTTGCGTGCGTGGCCTGCTCTCAGATACTCTCTTTTAATTTTTCTCTGTTACTCCCTCGATTGGCATGCAGGGTAACGGAGAAAAGCAAGGAAGCAGGGCCAAGGTATGCAGATATGTACATTTCAATTTTTTATACAAATATTGACATTACATGGTAGTAATTGATTAAGGTAACACAATATATTTCATGAGAATATTAATTGTTGTTATGCTTGATGCGTAGGTGAAAGACCGGCAATACGCGGAGATGCACGCCTTTGACTCAAGAATGAACAATGCCGACAAGGAGCTGGACAACTCTACCGCTAGATCATCATCATCCCAACCCTAAATTAGTTTCTGTATTTAATTAGTTACACAAGGAGTACTGCACAATCTGATAATATAGTTGACTAAACACTAAGAAAACACCATTGGTTTTGTTAATGATCTACAACGGACCGAGAGGGGGTTGAGATGAGACCATTTTATTTAATTTTTTATTTTCCGTTGTTGGATTCATTGTTGTACATTTGCTTTTTATTAGCATGAAGCCTTTATTTGCACCACTTTGTATTATTGAACACTGATAAGTGATATTTTTGTTAACATACAGTTTCTGGTGATTATATATAACACAAAGACATGTACATTATGTGCTTCGCACATTGGCAACCGTGTGCTGACTTAACACTTGCCATGATGATTTTCATTTTAGAATAAAGACGCAAAACAAGTCCGGATTTAAATTAATAAAGCCCACACCAGCAGAGTACAAGCAAACTAAAAAACAAAGGTAGTTCAGCCACGTAAAAAAGTCTAGAGATTACAAGGACACCCAACAAGAGCACGCGGGCTCCGAAGCTGCAAAAGCGGATTTCCTATTTGCCACATGTTGCGGCAAATTCTCGCCGCAATGCAAACCTTTCTGATTCCGGTATTGGGCCGGGCCGTTTCGTAGCTTCATGCAAATTACACGTGGACTGGATTTTATTTTGGGAACCTCGTATTCTTTTTTGGTTTCTTTTTATTTTCCTTTGTTCATTTTATTTTTCAACAATTCAGAAATTTAAACATGTTCGCATTTTTTTTTCATTAAACGTTCCAGTTTTGAATTATTTTCAGAAATTTCAAAAAATATATATTTTTGAAATTTGTTCGCTTATGTTCGAAAATTCAAAAAGAATTTTAAATTTTTAAAAAATGCTTGTATTTAAAATTTTATTCATTAATTAAAAACATATTCCTGTTTTCAAAAAAAATTCACAAGTTACAAAAAAAATCATGTTTTCAAAATTTGTTCGCAAAATCAAAAAAAGTTCAAGAACTTCTTAAAATTTTCGCGTCTGGGACAACGACGTCCCAAAAAAGGGCTCAGATTTTCGCTAACGTTCGAAGCTACTTATCTTGTCCTCTGCTCGGATATTTTCGTCAATGACCTGGTCCACCCATCAGGACGGCCCCGCGCGTCCTCTGAAACAGGCTTTCGCCCCGCTTTATAAATAAAGCAACAACCGAAACAGACAACACACGTCCTCCGTCCCACTAGTATGCTACGGTCCCAGAAACAAACGACTACTGTATATCGTGAACCGCGTTTTTTACCCCGCCTCCTATCAGTCATGTCAGCCCTATTATTACGGATCCCAAGTCACGAACGGGAGAGGGAAATTTTGTAAAAGCAACAGGAAGAATTGCTCAGATACCCATGAGCGTATATAACTTGGGTCATGTTATAAATGCTCTGGCTAAAACTATTGATGGGAAAGGTGAAATTGTAGCTTCTGAATCTCGCTTAATTGAATGTCCTGCTTCAAGTAGAATTTTTAGGTGTCCCGTATACGAACCTCTTCAAACAAGGCTTATGGCTATCGATTCGATGATCCCTATAGAGCGCAGGGACAACGATTTCGAGAGCATTTGCGCTTGGGCACCGAATCGCAGCTTTCATAGAGCGAGCAACTATTATATGAGTGGGCTTTTAGGTTCGCTATATATACTAGATGATTTTTCACAAATTAGATAGAACTAACAGCCGGCTATATTATTACCCTTGCTCGTATCATGTCACGATGGCATGCCAGGTTTCGTTGAATGAGAAAAATAGTCAGCATAAGCCGAACAGTGTTGCAGAAAGTCGGATCCATTCATTTATATCCATGGGAAAGCATGCTACAAGTAGGTGACGGTTCAGCATGCGTGCGCGCATTGATGAAGATTATTGGAAGCTGAGCAGGCGTGCTCGATCACTGCCCGAGGCAGAATTTACTACTCCGCATTTTGTAACCGCGTCGTATCTCTGAACTTCTATATAAGCTGATGCAAAACTAGGGTAATGGCTAGATAATCGTATTCCGAGACCGTACCACTCCATCCAAATTCTTTGCCGCACCGTCCACTAGCACGGAGCATGGCGCCGCCGGTTGTTCGGGAGCTTTGGGAGATGGAAGAGCTCGTGGAAAAGATCCTGCTCAGCATTCCGCCGGAGGAGCCGGAGATCCTCGTCCGCGCCTCCCTCGCCTGCAAACCTTGGTGCCGCCTCCTCTCCGGCAACGCGTTCCGCAGCCGCTACCTCGCCTTGCATGGAACAGCTCCGGTCCTGGGCTTCCTGCAAAGCTGGGTGGCCGGCGACCTCGAGCGCTTCGTCCCCACAAAAAAGTTCTGCCCCCGCAGTCCCATTCCCAAACTGAAGAGCACTTTCGTGCACGACTGCCGCCATGGCCGTGTTCTTCTTGGGTGCCTGCAACAGCGCGATGAAGCTGTCGTCTGGGATCCCGTGTCCGGGAGGCGGACCGAACTGCGAGAGCCTGACTACTTCTGCGCAGCCGCGGTGCTCTGCTCCGTGGACGGCTGCGACCATGCAGCCTGCAACTCGGGCCCGTTTTCCGTGGCTTGTATCGAGGACGAGGGATGCGTGGATGATGACGAACATTCTCTCCTGCTGGCGTCTGTGTACTCATCATACACCCAGAAGTGGACTTCTCCGGCCTGTATTCACATAGGATTTGTATCGGACGACTGCTTCATGGGAAGGCCTAGTCTCCTCATCGGAAAACAACTCTACTTCCTCCTTGATCATGGTTTGGGCATTCTCCGGTATGACTTGAGTCGGCATCGCCTGTCAGTTATTGATCTGCCAGAAAAGCTGGTTGAGCACAACCCTCTCCTTATTTCGGGTCCCGGCGGTAGGCTGGGGGTCGTCCACCAGGACAAGCACGGCTTATGCGTCGTGTACTCGAGGTGGAGCATTGATGGTGAGTATCGTTGGCTCTATAGCAGAGCAATTGACCTCAATATGCTTCGCCCCATTGTCCATCCGATGAGCTCACATCCACCAGTGTTGGCTGGATCTTTGGAGGGCACCGACCTGAGCATTGTCGTCACAGATCTTGGTGTCTTCACATTTGATCGCAAGTCCCTGAGTTTAAGAAGCTTTCGAGTAAGAAGTACAGATATGGTTGGGTTTAGCTCAGCACATCTTTCTCTACACGAGCTTCAACACCATACCAGGTATGTTTACCTTGACACTTCATATATGATTCCCATGTGTATGATTGTTTGATGTGTTCAGTTCACCAACACATGCGAAGTTTGCCTTAACAAAATCGCTTAAGCGGTGCCAAGAAATTTTACCGAGTATACTACTGACTGACGTTCTTTGCTTCGTTTAGCACTGGCTGGTGTTGTGGACGACCAAAGAGCTGGTGAGGGAGGAGGTGTTTACCATGCCGAAGTCTGAATTAATCCCTGGCAAGGCAGTAAAGCATGGGAGTTTAATTTCATCTTTTGGTGCTTCTTCTTATTCGGAGTGTTATCCTACTCTGATATGAGAGTCTTGTTATCTTCACTTATGTTTGCTATGAGAGTCTTTTTCTATGTTTGCTATGGATATATGAGAGTCTTCGCTTTGGTATAATCTTGTTAAGCGTCAGTTCTAAGTTGGTTACCCAAACATATTTTCTCTGTGGCGTATCACACTGAACTTTCAGTAACTTGGTTAAGATATGGCCGTAAAAATAGCCAAGTTCTTGTTCCTTCAGTCATTTTGTTAGCCTGTCGAACTGGTCCCTCCAACTTCCCTTGCCAAGCAAAATGCTTCCTATATTATGATTGAGGACTCGTGACGACTGGGATGGCTCCCCTGAGCTCGGGCGACTCGCTGGGGGATCTGCCGGCGTCGCCGCTGGCTGAGCCCCCCATCCCTCCCTCGGCCCCCGTCCGCCCGCCGACACCCTCCCCGGCCGCTCCGCCGCCATCCCCCCCTCCCCTGCCGCCTCGCCGCGTGTCGTCTGGGCCGACCTCGCGGAGGCCGATGACCTCGCCGCGGGGCGCCCGATCATCTACCGCGACCGCGTCCCCCCCAAGGCTCCGGCCCGGTTGCCTCAGGCTGTCCCTGCCGGTGGCTCGACTCCCAGGGGTGGGAGCCCAGCTGCCAGCGGGGATGGTCGGCGCCTGCCGACGGGCTCGTCTCGGGCGACTCTGACGAAAGGCGCTGCCTTGGGCTTCGGCGCGCGCCCTGGGGGTCGCCGATCTGGCGGGTGGGGCGTCGCCGGCCGGGTTGACCGCGGCCTCACGCGCGTCTCCTGGAGATCATCCGGTCCTTCGCCGCCCTCCGCTGCCCTCTCCTCTGTTCCGGCCGACGCCCTCGACGGCGCTTTCGGTGGTGGTCTACCGGCGCTCCCCGTTCTGTCCATTCATTTCGGTCTTCGGCGCCCCCGTGCCTCCGCGTACCGGCATCTTGCCCACCCCGGCCTGGCCCCGCCGCCCCCGCCATGCCCTGCCGGCGACCCCTTCCGCGGAGGCGCAGGGGGAAACCCTCGCTCCCCGGTTGGTGTCCCCTAGCTGGTCCTACCGGGCCGCGCTTGTGGTGGGCCGCCCTGTGGGCCGCCTGCCCAGCGCTCTTGGGACGTTGTTGGTTCCTCAGGCTGCTGGCCTTGCGTTGGCCGGGCCTTCTGGGCCCCCTCCCCCCTCGAGGCCCAACCCTGCCCCCAGGTGGGCCTAGGCCCGATGAGCCGGTCCATCTGGCCGCCTTTAGGGTTCCCCCGCCATCATCTTCCTCCCGCATCGCCCGCCTCCTCCCCCAACACTGTCCCTACCGCCGCCACCTCCAGACCCGTCGCCCTAGCTGGCTCCCGCTCGCCCTTCCCTCCTACCTCGCCGGCCATGACCC
>NC_041392.1:101692550-101711394 GCF_002162155.2 Triticum dicoccoides
GCCGTTCCCGGTCCTCGGCGCGCCGCTCGCCCCCCCGGGCTGACTCGTGGGAGCGCGGCCGTTCTCCGATCGGGGGGTCTCAGCAACCCTCCCGGCGGCGGTCTCCCTCCCCGTCTCGTCGTCGGGACCGGTCCCCATCGCCCCGACCGCAGCCCCTCTCCACCGTCACCGCCAAGCCGACCTCGAACCGCTACCAACTCCCCCCCCCTCGCTCCCAAGCCTCGTTCCCACCAACCAATGGGGGAAACGGGAACCGGGGGCGACAGGGCGCAAAGTAGAAGAAGAAGAAGGGACCTCCCCGCCCCCCGGTTGCCACTCCCGCTGCCGGCGCGGCCGCCCCACATCTGGGCTCCGCCTCCGCCTTGGACGGTCCGCCGTGTTTCAACTACGGACTGACCAGGCACTTCCAGGTGGCTTGCCCCAACCCTCTGATGTGCTACCTCTGCAAGGACGTCGGCCACCCCGCGATTCTCTGCCCGGACCGCCCGGGGACGGAGGAGCTTATGATGTACGGGCACGACATCGAGGACATGGGCTTCTTCCACATCGAGGTCCCGGAGCTGCCCCCTCCCTCCCCTCGCTCCTGGCTCTCGTGACTATCGTTGGCGAGGCCGTCGCCACCCCAGAGCTGATTGAGGCCGAGCTCAACCACTTGTGTAGATGTAAGTGGGACTGGCAGGTGACTCCCACTGCGGCCAACTCCTTCACGGTGATCTTCCCCGACGCTCTGAGCATGGGCTTCTGTACCCACAGCGACAACATCACCTTGGCCCTCAACGGGATCGTGCTGAACATCTCTGAGCCGAAGTGGGATCCCAAGGCCGTGGTGGTCCTCGACACGGCTTGAATCCTCATCGCCGGCTTGCCGGATGTGGCCCGGTCCGAGCGCGTCATCCGCAGTATGTCCAAGCTCCTGGGCAAGATGGTAGTGGTCGACGAGCTCTCTCTCCGCAAGGAGGAGGAGGTCCGGGTCAAGGTGAAATGCCTGGACTCCTCCAAGCTCCACGCCACGATTTGGGTCTTCTTCAATGACGACGGCTATGACCTCAACCCGAGCCTCTGAACCACATCGGTCGCCCCCGCTTCTCTGACGACAGCCACTTGGGGGCCGGCCCAGCTGACGACGACGGCTCCCGCCGCCGCCGGTCCCGTCACTCATGCCTCGAGGATCCGGAGGATGACGATGACTTGTCTCAGCACTCCCGCTCCCCATCCCGCGAGCCCGCCAACCCACCTCCGGGCCGTGGCGGCTCCGGGATGGGACACACCCGAGTGTCGGCCACTGACCTCGCGGTGGCGCTTCGCCTGGCCTCTACGCCGGTCGCGCCCCCTTCGCCTCCATCCGAGTCGGCCAGTGACATCTCCAGTGTGGGCCTACTCGTCATGCCGCCTTCGTCGCCGCGCTCCCCTTCCGCGTCTTTGCCCTGCTCACCTCGCCGTCGGCCCCGGACCCCCCAGCCACTCCTGGCTCGACCTCTCCGGTCCCCATGGGTGGCGGTGGGGGCCTCCCCGTCGGCGCGTCGGCTCCGGCACCTCCACTGCGGGCGTTGCGGAGGGCGACACCCCGGTGCCCGTCGCCCCGCTCCCCCCACCAGTGGCCTCCGACGCCCACCTCGCTCCGCCCACCTCCCCGGCCACGACGGTGGCTGCGGTCGTGACCACCCCGACCGCCGCTCACCCTCCTCCGACGGTGGCGTACGTCATGCGGCCTCGCTCCACATCGACGCCGGTGACGGCGTCCCGTCGCAGCGCCCGCCTAGGTGCAACCCGTCCGGCGGACTCCCCGGCTCCGTCTGTCGCTGAGCGTGTAGAGCTTCGGGCGGCGGTCTGGAACCTCGAGTAAGGTGTGGATTCCGTCCCTCCCAATTCTTCCAGTTGTTCCTTTTCCGCGCTTGAGGCCGCCCCTCTTGGCCACCTCGCCAAGGTGGCTACTGACTCGGCTATAGTCTTCAGGGGGGAGGTTGGTCCCCCCTTAGAACAGATCGCGGCCATTAGGGCTCGCGAGATCTTAGATGGCTGGCTGGCTGAGACCCGGGCGCGCTTGCTCCGGCCCACCGTGGACTCGACCGCTACCCCCGCGAGTCTGGGCCCTCCGGTGGCTGACGGTGTGATCCGTGGCTGCACCCGCTCTCGCACTGCCGCTCTCCGTGCACAAAGCGCCTCCCGTGTCTTGGGGTCAAGCAGCCCCCCTATGGGAGTTTAGATGCGGGCCCTTTTCTGGAACATCCGCGGCTTCGGCCATGATGGCCGCCGCCGCCAACTCATCGAGTACATGCGAGACGAACTCATCGACATCATTGCGATCCAGGAAACCATGCGCACTGAGTTCACCCTCCAGGAGCTCGAGTGTCTTAGTCCTCACCTCTTCGCTTGGCATTGGCTCCCTTCTAGTGGGACCACTGGCCACTCTGGCGGCATCTTGTTAGGGGTGACGGATGCCACCTTCGAGGTTGGGGGCATGGATCGGGAGGATTTCTTTGTGAGTATGGAGATCTTCGAGCGGGCCCTCAACTTCAAATGGCAGATCGTGATTGTCTATGGTCCGACGGACCATCGCCGCTCCTCGGCCTTCTTGGAGGAGCTTCATCTGAAGATCTCCAACTCTCTCCTCCCAGTCATTGTGGGCGGAGACTTTAACCTCATCCGATCCCCGGATGAGAAGAATAATGACCAGATTAACCTCCCCCGGATGCAGTTATTCCATGACTGGATCGCGGAGCTGGGTCTCCGTGAGCTGGACCGGACGGGTGCCCGATTCACTTGGACAAACCGTCAGGCTGACCTGACGCGATCCATTTTGGATCGCGTCCTAGTTTCCCCAAAATGGGAATTATGCTGCCTCCGAGCCTCGCTTCGTGCGATTACCCGGGGTCTGACCATGTCCCCCTCCTCCTCTCCACTGCCGACGAGCGCCCCCCTCCCCTCCGCGTTTCCAGTTCGAGCCCTTCTGGCTCAATCAGGCCGGCTTCCGGGATGCCGTCGTCGCTCGCTAGATTTTCGCTCGCTCTGCACCCCATCGCTCCATGTCTGCTGTCGACTCATGGCACTTATGCGATAAGCTCGCCCGCCAATTCATGAAGGGTTGGGGGGGCTAACCTTGGCCGGGGCCTCCGAGATCGCAAAAAGGCCCTCCTGTTGGCTATCCAAGCCCTCGACGCCCGCGCCGACACGACCGGGATCTCCCCGGATGAGTGGATGTTGCGATACGACCTTGAAGACCAGCTCTCCACCATTTACACAAATGAAGAGGCCTACTGGCGCTTGCGTGGTACCCAACGGCGGGTGTTTCGAGGTGACGCCAACACCACATATTTCCAGGCGGTGGCGAATGGCCGGCGTCGTCGCAATTCCATCCACTGCCTGTGGGATGGAGACACGCCTATCGTTCTCCCCTCGGCCATTCGTGCCCATGTAGACGGCTTCTATAAAGCCCTATTTACCCCCACCCCGCGGGGTGGGGCTAGTCTCGCCCCCGACATTTGGTCGGGTACGCAATTGGTCTCGGCTGAGGCCAATGCGGCATTAGTAGCCCCTTTTGACAAGGACGAGGTCCTCACAGCCATTAAGGGGATGAACCCCTCCTCAGCATCGGGTCCGGATGGCCTACCCATGACGTTCTTCAAGACGTTCTGGCATACCATCAAGCCGGAGGTCATGGCCCTGTTTGAGGAATTTTATTCGGGCGCCATGGACCTTGGGCGCCTCAATTATGGGATTGTGACCCTCATCCCCAAGGTCCCGGGCGCTTCTGACATCCGCCAGTTCCGCCCAATCACAGTGATAAATGTGATTTTCCGGATCCTGGCCAAAGGGTACGCCAATAGGGTGACCCTCCTCGCTGACACGATTACCCATCCGAACCAATCCGCCTTCATACAAGGATAATTTATTCTGGATGGGGTGTTAGTATTCCATGAAGTCCTCCACGAGGTTCGGCTGAAACACCATCGCGCGGTCTTCCTAAAGCTAGACTTCCACAAAGCATATGACATGGTCCACTGGCCATTCCTGCGGGAAGTGCTGCTTTGCAAGGCTTCGGCGACCGTTGGGTGACTCACGTCATGCAGCTTGTCTCATGTGGCCGGACCGCGGTGAACATCAACGGAGAGATTGGGCCCTACTTCCCCACCCTCTGTGGGGTCCGTCAGGGTGACCCTTTCTCGCCGTTCTTGTTCAACATGGTGGTCGATGCCCTGGCATTCATCCTAGATAAGGCCAAGGCCGTTGGCCATATCCGCGGCATAGTCCCCCACCTAGTTGGAGGAGGTGTCTCCCTCCTCCAATATGCGGATGATACCATTATAATGGTGGAGGGATCCGCTCTAGATATTACTAACCTGAAGTTCCTCCTCCTGTGCTTCCAACAAATGTCGGGTCTAACCATCAACTTCGATAAGAGCGAAGTGATGGTTCTCGAATACCCCTTGGAGGAAGCACATGCTATTGCTGACTGACTAAATTGTCGGCTGGGTTCTTTCCCCAAGACCTATCTGGGGATCCCCATTAGTGATTCGCGCCTCACCGTAGCCGATCTTCGTCCCACGGTGACCCGTATGCAACATCACGTTGAGCCCTGGAAAGGGCGCTGGCTGTCGAAGGCTGCTTGCGTGATCCTTATCAATTCCTCGCTTGCCAGCCTCCTTTGGTTCCTCATGAGCTTCTATAGCCTCCATGAAACCCTTCATCAGGAGATCGCCAAATACCAATCCAGATTCTTCTGGGCTGGGAAGGGAGATAAGCATCACATGGTTAGCTGGCCAGATATCTACAAACCCAAAGACCAGGGCGGTCTTGGGATCTTGTCCTCCCGACGCATGAACATTGCCCTCCTGACCCGTTGGCTCTGGCGCATTGCCAATGGCGATGGAGGTCTCTGGCTTACTATCATCCAGAACAAGTACCTTCGTGGACAGCCTCTCGCATTCTGTCAGCACTCAGGCGGCTCCCAGTTTTGGCAGGCCGTCGTCCAGCTGCTGCCCGTGCTTCGCATTGGCACATCCATTTCGGTTGGCACTGGGTCCTCGACCCTGTTCTGGTTTGATAGGTGCCTTGGCGACACCCCCTGGCTGCGCGTTTCCCAGGGCTCTTCGACATCACCATTGACCCTCGGGTATCTGTCGAGGCGGCCCTTATTGACCTAGGGCGCCTCGCTTTCCGCCGCCCCTTTGGCCCCCCTGAGGTTGCAGCTTGGGATGTCCTCCTCCAGGACATCGCCCTCCTTCCTATGGACGTCGCCGACACCCCGGACGCCATCTCCTGGCGCCTGGAACCCTCCGGCTGCTTCTCCACCAAATCTGGGACATCCGCCTGCCCTTGAAGATCAGGATCTTCCTGTGGCAATGGATCCGCGGCCGCCTCCCGTCCGGCATAGAGGTCCTTAAGCGTAATGCACCTGGAGATGGGATGTGCCCCATGTGCGGCACGGTAGAGGATGCCAACCACATCTTCTTCTCGTGCTCCACGGCATGGTTCCTTTGGTCCTTTTTCCGCGAAACGGTTGGGGGCCAGTGGTGCAACACCAACTTCCCTAACCAGTGGTGCAACACCGACTTGATGTTGTTTCACACCCGGCGCGTGCGTTTTTTTGTGTTTCTTCAGGGCTTGTTGAGCTGTGCCCTCAGCATTAACCCTTTGACTACTTTCCTGTCTGGACCTTGTGTGTGTGTGTGTGTGTTTGAACCTTATTGGATGTTTGGCTTAGGCATTTGCTTTATAATATAAAGCGGGGCGAAAGCCTTTTTCGGTATTATGATTGAAAGTGCTCTGCAAACGATCGTCGACGAATGATTCAGACACGATGCCTAATTTGAATGACGGGGATTAGCAAAATGATGCAATCTAATGGGTGATTTCAGTATTCCACCCATTGTGCGAGATCGGGCAAAAGGTTGCTGTCCCTATAGCAGTGCTCTATTATGATTTATGGTATGAAATAGCTACCGGAACCAGGATTGTGTGTGCTTATATATATGCTATTCCGGTTTTGCTAGAACATAAGCTATTTACATAAACGTGTTTTTACTCATGAAACAAGTATGCAGTTACAGTTAAACTACTAACCATGTATCCCCTGGAAATTTGGCTACCTTGTAGTTAACCTTGAGCTTTGAATAAATACATTTAAACTACTAGTACTATACTAGACATGTTACTACCATGCATTTCGATGTCCCGGCAAAAAATGGTACCGAGCATTTCAGTGTAGTAAATTCAGTAATACCATGGGCACACAAAGCAGAGTACTTTACTTGACCAGAAAAACTGCAGCATTTTTGGCCATGCTCCTCAACAGCTCGGTCATCTATTTTGGAACGGAGGAAGTACATGAGATGAGCCTGACCACCTAATGGGCACAAATTTTTGTAACTTAATTGTACCAATTTCTTTTTTAGTTTTATCCGAATGTATATGTCTCTTCGCCTCTTCAGTGGGGCAAAACTGAAAAATGGAAATATATGAATCACATCTTGGCTCTTGGTCTTGCCATTGCAGCAGCATCATGCTTCAGGGAGAGACCTGCTGCCAGAGCGATTAACATGGATCTCAGGCAGCTTGTGTGTTGCCCCCATTTTTTTTCTTTAGAGTTCACTTCCTCCAATTCACCTGATGATGGCTCACCAGCCTTGATCACCACCCCTTTGTATACAAACTAGTGGATGGGGCCCGCCAATGGCGGGCCTCCTAAGTCGTACATGTGGCGCACTTGCCTTACTGAAGCACCTCTTTAGAAGAAGTAGAACATGTGGAGGCGCTAGCGAGGGGCTCCTGCGACCCGCGCTAGGGTTCCTCCCCGCCGCCGCCGGTTGCCCCCGCCCCCTCCCGCCGGCGCCCCCCCGGTCCACCTTCCTCTGCCCCTCCTCCTCCCCTTCCCCGGCGCTCCTGTCGCCCCCCCCTCCCGAGGCGGCGGAGCGCCCCCCTGCCCTCCTCCCCGTCTCGACCCCCTCCTCCTTCATCTCCCTTCGCCGCCTCCGACGTGCCCGGGTGGCGTCGGCGGCGGCGGACATTCCTTCCCCGCGCGCCTGGAGGGGGAGTTGGGGCTCCCTCCTGCCCGGCGGCAGTGTTGCTCGGCTGGCGGCGGAGTTCAGCGGGCCTCGGGTGCCCTCGATGCGGCGGCGTGGCCGTTGACTACGGGGTGGGGCGGTGGGCGGCTGGCCGGCGACGCCCGCTCGGCCCATATTTGGGCCCTTTTCGGGCCCCATATGGGCTGGGGCGCGGGCTTGCGGTCCGGGGCGCGATGGTGTGGCTCCTTGGTGGTGAGACGAGGGGACTGTGGCTGCGGTGCTGCTGGCTCCGGCGGCCGGCGTGCTGCAGCGTGGCTGCAGGGACTGTCCGGACCCGTTGGGGTCCGGCCGGGCCGGTGGTGGCCTGGCAAGTCCCTGTCGCCATGTTCGGTCGGCTCCGCGCGGCGGTGGAGGTTGTTCCCTCATGTTGGCTGCGTTGCGGTTGCCTCCGAGCCCGGTGTCTTCTCGTCCTAGCCCCAGGTCTCGTGTTGGTGGCCTCAGTGATACGGTGAAAATGGTGCGATATCCGTGGTGGCACAGGCTGGTGGGCGGCATGTTGGGCGGTGGTGGTTTCGGGTCGGGAGAAATCGCTGGCGGCTCGTTTGCCACCGGCGCGGCTGCGCCCGTGGGCGTTGCCGGACCCTCGTGAGGGGCGTCGGTGATACCCCCTTCCCCATTGCCATCCGCGTACCGGGGGAAACCGTAGGACTTGTCCGGGCAGCAACATCGTCGTCGTCGCATTTCTTCTTGAAGATATTGCTTGGTACGCGAGGCTTCGGAGTGCTTGGCTGGCGGTGGTTCTTCTCCGATTGGTGTAGCAGGTGTCGGTCATCTTTGCTTAGTTGAGCTGCCGGCGTCAGCATTTGTTTCTTTTTTCTTTCTCTTTTTTTTTTAGGCTTGCTTGTGCGGCGGCCCCAGCAAGCTGGTTGTATCCGTTGGACGTTGTTTTATAATCTAAAGCGGGGGAAATCCTTTTTCTTAAGAAGTAGAACATGTTGAAACCCAAAGGTGTTGCAATAATCATGCTACTATCTGTTTTACAAGTACCGCAACCTCTAGGCGTTGTTTTCCTTTCAACTAAGTACCTTGTGTTTTTGTATCCCTCTGCTTAGGTGTAAAGTGGTTGCATCTATTATTCCTCCACTACTTGTTTGTGAAGAAAAACACCGAAGGACATGCATGAGACCACTCGCTAAACAAAAAAATTCATGTCCACCGACAATAAAGATGCATGCATGGGCTCCACTTCGCGGCCTCCGCCTGCTAGTATACAGTACTCCCTCCGTTCGGAATTACTTGTCGCAGAGATGGATGTATCTAGACGTATTTGAGTTCTAGATACATCCATTTTCGAGACAAGTAATTCCGAACGGAGGGAGTATAAGTTAAACTAGCATGTCATCAGATGTCAAACAAAATTTACTCCATCCGTTTCTAAATATAAGTCTTTGTAGAGATTACACTATGAACCACATACAGATGTATATAGATGCATTTTAAGTATAGATTCATTCATTTTGCTTCGTTTGTAGTTCACCTAATGAAATCCCTACAAAGACTTATATTTAGAAACGGACGAAGTACTTTGCTCCGTTTCTGTGACCTGGTTTCATGATGAAGCCCAAGTGAGCCCCCAACAATTTTGCGCTGCAGCTATAGTTCGAGTTGGTTATGAGGGCCCAGCAAATAAAATCTGAGGGTATAGATTTTTGAGTAAGGGAAGTTTGTTTGAATGCTCCTGCATTTTTTTATGCTGGTTCAGCACAAAAAATATTATTCAAACGGGGAGTAAGATCCACAGTTTCAAACCATTGTGTTATTTCAAGCATCTCATACTCCCTCCATTTCTAAATATAAGTCTTTCTAGAAATTCCAATATGAACTACATACGAAGCAAAATGAGTGAATCTATACTCTAAACTACGTCTATATACATCTATGTAGTTCATCTTAAAATCTCCAAAAAAACTTATATTTAAAAACGGAGGGAATACATGGCATCCCCGGGTTTCAGATTTTAATGTCATCACAAACATGATGCATCCGACCGATGTGGATGCCTTGCCTGCAATCCACACTAATTCCAGCGAGGAGAAATTGTTCACACCTTAGGAGACCAAAATACACACATCATGTCGCTTAATATACACCTCCCGAGGGTTTCCCCCGTCCTCCCCTCCCGCCGCCGCCGGCCGTCGGCCTCGCGCCCCCTCCGCCCCTCCCCCCTTCCCCCATCCTATCCGCCTCGCGCCTCCTCGCCGGGAGGTGGCCGGGGTGGAGCTCGAGCTCCTCTTCCTCGGGCCCCTCCTCCCCCGTCTCTTCCCCCGCCGCCGTCGGCGGGCGCCCCCGGCGCTGGCCCGGGTGGTGCCGGCGGCGGCGGGCCTTCTCATCCCCGCGCGCGCGTGCTCCCTTCCCGGGGCTGGGAGGCGGCGGTGCTGCTCGACCTTGCCGCGGTCCGGCGGCAGGCGTGGTGTCGGCGCCGCTCCTTGGCGGCGTGGTGGTGCTGGGTGACCGACGTCGCGCCCTCGGCCCAGATCTGGGCCCGGCGGGCCCCATCTAGGTCCTAGCGGGCCGGCTCCCCGGCGTGGCCTCGTTGTCTGCGGCGCGGTGAGGAGGAGGAGCGGCTCGGATACGGGGCGGCGGCGCCGACGGCGTGCCGGCAGCAGCGCGAAGGCGGGAGCTTTACGAACCCACGAGGGCTCGGCCGGGCCTGTGGGCCCATGGGCCTGGTGTGCTCCTGCTATTGCGTCCGCATGGCTACCATCGCGGACGGTGGAGTTGGGGCCCTCCCGCGTGCCAACGGTGCTGATGCCCTAGTCCCGACTCTGATTCTTCGTCGTGTTGTCCTCACTCCTCGTTGTCGTGGTGAGACGGCGTGGGGGCCTCTTGACCGTGTTGGCGCTGGGTGGTGGTTGGTTTGGTGGCTGGCTCCGAAGCGCCCGAGGTGCAGGTTGGGATCGGGGGCCGGCGCGGTGGCGCTTGTGGGTGCCACCTGACCTTCCGGGAGGGCGTCGGGGGCTACCCTTCTTCTCGCCTCGTCGTGTACCGGGGGAAACCCTTGGCAGCAGCGTCGTCATCGTCGCGATCCTTCTTGAAGGTGTTGATAGGTGCCGGCGCTTCGGAGTCTTGGAGCCTAGTGGGAGATCCCGGTGGGCGCAGCGATCGCGAGGCTTCTTTGTTTTTGTTGATCAGCTGTTGTCGGCATTTGTTTCTTTTGCTCATTCTCTGTCGTTTCCTTTTGGGCACCATTGTGCTGCTTCCGCCCCAGCACCTATCCTTGTATGGTTCGATTGGTTGCTTTGTATACAAAGCGGGGTAACCCTTTTTGGGTAATACACGCCCCCAAATCCCCACCAATCAAGTAAAAACCTGAACTTGAAGGTACAGTAAACGGATTCTTACTTGAAGTAATTTTTGATTGACTGCTATTTTTTTGTTTGATGCATGGTTCAGAACAGAAAATCAAGGATAAGCTCAAGTTCCAGACGAGAGGGAGGGGGCAGAGAAGCTCACATGTGCTAGTTGTAGCCAAGGCCAGGCATCGTCGTTGTGGCGTGGCGAGCAAAATCACAAAAAGTGCCACCAGTCTCATTCACCTTGGCCATCTTGGATATGATGGGGGCACACTCAGGTCGGCCCAGCACTTGGCCAAATTGCCCACGATCACTGCATCAAAGATACAATTTTTCCAACAAATAAAGGGTCAGCAGCTGGCTGCAACGAGTATAGAGGATCAGAACAACGTGGTATCTATCCTACACCAGCTCATCAGCTCATCTACACACAAACAATACCAACAAAGGTTTGTAGAGCTTCTACTTCACATGCAAGTGCGGAAAATAAAATTCATTTCTATGTACGACCGCATTACATATCATCTTATCTCATTGCTACACACCACAACCTTGCTGGAATTTTATCTATTTATGGGTCAGCCCAATAGTAATTTCAGAAATTCCTAATAAATCCTAGAGGTCCACTTAGCCCATTCGTGCAAGATAAGGAACACTGCTAAAGTTTAGTCCCATATTGCTAGTTTAGAGGGAGTTGGACCTCTTTATAAGGGAGGTTCTTTCCTCACATGTATGAGCATGAAAACAAGAGGGACATCCACGCGCGCTCCTCCTCCGCCGCCCGCCGCGCCGCGGGTTGCGGAAATGAGCCAAGCCGATGTCTAAGTTTTTGCCACGCACGACGGGTATACGAAAGGACACATGGGAGCTGAAACGTTTTCTGTAGTGGACACTGAATTCGAACGGCACGCCTCTTCGGCCGCTGCCTGTTCGTTTCGTCTCCCTCCGTTGCCTCACCTCCCGCCGCAGCCTGTTTGCGTCCTTCTCACATCAGAAGCTCCTCTTCCTCTCGCCACAAAGTTCCGAGCACTGCGTTGCTGCTACGTTCTTCCCCATCCCGGCTTGCGGCGTGCACCTTTTGAGTCCTGTACGGGAGAAGGGTGATAAGGTTTTTGGGGAGCGCTCCGTGCGACTATTGGCTTCTTCATCACGGACTCCGACGTCGACAACCTCATCGACGACATGGCTGGAGAGGATGTCGACCCCAAGTCCAGTGCTTCTGCTGATGCTGTCCCGTACGTGTTCTTACTCTTTCAGTTAGATGTCATGACACAGTTTTTTGCTCTAGTTTCTGCCCTACATATGATAGGTTCTCCTTCATATATGCCACTTCATCTAGTGTGTGTTCTAGATGTGTTTAGTTCAAGTTCATATATGTAGTTACTATTTACCTTCACTCTGTCAGATTGCATGACTTACTTTATCTCTGCTATATTAGTCATGTTTTATCTAGTATTTCCGTTAGCAAAATTATTTGGTAAATTGCTCATATTTCCAACAAACCTGTATGTCCATCAAGGCATCACTTCCCCAAATACCTAAGTAGTCGTTGCTTAATGACAAGGAGAAGAATAGATGAGGAATAAGAGAAGCAAGGAGGACTCACGTTACTGTTTTTAGCTGACGCGGAACCACAACGTCGTCGTCACACGATGACGGTGGAGAGCTGGACAAAGATGAGACTGAGTGGAACTTCTTAGCGGCCGTGTTTTGGCACGTGCACCTCCATCGTTGCGCTGCCGGAATTGAATGCCTCCGCGCGGCAACTACTACTAATTACTTTTTGAGGGAAGTCAACTGCGCATATGCTGTGGATGCGAGTCTAAGGCAGACCATGGATCTTTTCCTCCTCCCTACTCCATCATCTTCCTTCGGATCAAAGACACGCGCTGGCTACAGAGTCGTCGTCGTCGTCGGGCAGTAGATCGTACGTATAATGTCATGGCATAAATCGCAGAGACATTCCTCTTTTCTTCCTGCCCTTCCTGCCCGCACCAGAGGCAGAGGTCGTCATCCATCGATCTTGTAAGTATCTGCCTCGCAGAACCAGAATCTTGTGACACATATATTCGTGTTCTTTCTTGGAATTTCCGTGGTAACTGACTAATATATGCAGTGAGGATGAGATTAGTCCCGGTTCTGTCGGCGTTAGCCATGGTGTCGTTGGGCTTCGTCCTAGGCTTCTCTTTCCCGGCATCGATGACGCCCAATGTATGATAAGAAACGAAAAAATGTTTTCATCTTGGTATATCGGCTTGAAATTAACTTGGCATCATGATAATAAGATTGTTCATGTATGTATGCAGCTTCAGTGTGGCGTACTGCCTTGGAGCGGCAGCACCAACTCCAGCTCCAGCGAGAGCTTCCTCGGGAGACTCTGGGCACCATTACTCAGGAACAGCAGTAGCACCTCAAATGCCACGACCGGGGTACATTACAATATTATATACAGTTCTGAACTTTTTGAAACGATGATCCAGTTTGATTTCCAGCTACATGGCCTCCTGATCAGATCACTGGATCGATGCATCAAGAAATTACACTACATGTTTGCAGATGATCTAAACAAACCTGCATTTCTGCAGATTGCAAGGAGACCAGAAGGCGCAGGGAGGTTACCGCCGGGCATCGTGGTGTCGGAGTCCGATCTTCACCTGCGCCGGCTGTGGGGATCCCCGAGTCAGGTCTTTCTCGCCTTCTCTGAACCCTGAACTCATGTCTCAATTCTTGCTAGGCTTACTCTCAATGACTTGTTACGGTGTGCGATGCGCAGGACGCGCCGGTTCGGAAGTACCTCCTCACAATGGCGGTAGGGCACAAGGAGAGGGTCAATGTCAATGCAACTGTTCACAAGGTAATTAACAAGAACCCAAGAAGTGGTTTCTGAACTTTGATCGTGCTGTATCGGTCAGATGACACTGGACTACACATACATAACATAACGCAGTTCTCGGACAAGTTCGACATGCTGATGTTCCACTACGACGGCCACACGACGGAGTGGGACGACGAGTTCCAGTGGTCCAAGGAGGCCGTCCACGTCAGCGCCAGGAAGCAGACCAAATGGTGAGAGCATTCTATTTTTCAGTCAGTCCAAAGAACAATGCAAATAGTATGTCAGTGGCATGCAACCTTCAGAGATTCTGACCTGGGATGTGTGAATGATGATTGACGAAGGTGGTTCGCCAAGAGGTTCCTTCACCCGAGCATCGTGGCTCCGTACGACTACGTGTTCCTGTGGGACGAGGACCTCGGCGTCGACAACTTCAACGCCGAAGCGTAGGATCATCCACCATCCATTCGTGCTGCTGCTTTCTGAACCTAGCTCTGTAATCTAATGGCGGACGGTATGTTGCAGGTACATTGACATCGTGAAGAAGCACCGGCTGGAGATCTCGCAGCCGGGGCTGGACTCGACCAAGGGGAAGTCGGCGTACAAGGTCTCCGTCAAGAGAAACTCCGGCGAGATGCACAAGTAAGCAAGCACAGATTATGCAGGCAGGCAGGAATGACCATGCACACAATTAATCTTCTTGATACATTTTTTATGCATTATCTATGATGATTAAGGATGTGTTAGGTTATTGCATCGTTTTTAGGCACTTTGCATACTTGTCTCAGTTGGGTCTGACTGAGCATATGCAGGCAAAAAATCAACATCTGCATATTGATTGGTTGCCTACATCCCCTCTAGCATGCATGTGTCGAAATGAAAGGTCTACTGTATTGGTTGCTGACTTGTTTAAGAGGAAACACAAGTCCGGTTGTTTGGTTACATCCAGGACAATTGTGTGGTAACCTCCTCTCGATGTGGTGAGGTTACCAGAGGCACACATGATGAACTAAGAACTAAATTAGAGCAACAGAACAAACTTAGGCACAAACACAAGTCTTAACCACGCATCACAAGTTCTAAACCAACATATTACGATAAGTTTTAAACAAAACTCAAGTCTTAAACCAACAACCAACAAGGAACGGGCAACAGGAGCTCAGGCGGTCACGACGAAGACGCTGTCATACTCCTTGCACTTGGTGACCACCTCCAAGCCCACGTCGTTGAAAACATCACCTGCATGGTGTCGGGATTCAGCAGCTTGAACGTCAGCATGTACCCGATCATGATCTGATAAACAGCGGCGAAGGTGGCCCAACCCTGATCAAGGGTGACCCTGCCGTTGATCACCGTACCCTCCATGCGCAACTGGTGTTTGTCCTGAGCTTGAATTCTACAAGGACGATAGGGAAGTGCTTGGTGAACTCTAAAGGCATTGGCAGACTCTCCAGCTTTGGACCAAGGATAACCTTGTAGAACTGGCTTGGTCCGGACTCCTCATGGTAGTGCCCATAGTTTCTTCGCTTGGCGCTTGGGTGTTCTTGCACCGGCACTTCCACAAATGGTGGCACTGCCTCCTTGCCCTTCTTCAATGGTGGCACGACCTCCTTGCCCTTGTCCATCTGCATTATTAACAACACGCGGTTCAATGGTTAGCATTCATTCATATTGGCCTAACGCTCCTATATTAACCCACCCTAGTAACCCGGCACCGCACTCTAACCCCCTCTGTTTCAGTGATCGCAAGAAGTTCGAGCACACCAGGGAAGTGTGCTCGAACTTCAGCAGAATCAATGACATGCACAAGGAGGCCGACACTGTGATGAAGAAGGCTACGCTGCACCAGATGAAGACACTGATTCTGGGCCCAGCCAAGGGCGCTATGTCAGTGGACATCCTGCCCTGGGCCATGAATCACTCAGACTCCAGCGACGCTGGAAAGAGGGCAAGATGGGCCAAGTACAGGCAGTACAAGGCGCTCAAGACCAGCATCCCGCGATATACTACAGTAGGACGTTCACGTCGCCGGAGACCGACAACGACGAGGTGCAGATGGTGGCCAGGGCGCTGGCGGTAGGCGACCGTGCAAGACACATAGTTCTTGACGAAGACGATGAGGAAGAAAAGAAGATGGCTATGCCCCTCTGCCGCTCGACGCGACTCTAGGGTCATCGCGGTTAGACAAGAAAGTTTGTACCCCAATCCCCACCCCCTATGTAATCAAAAAATGACCTATAATCCCTAGAAGCCGTCGGCGCAGAATCGATCGATGTCAGTGTTTTATTCCAATCTGGCACCACCGATGTGTCCATTCCCCTCCCTAACTCTCCAATCGCATGCTCACATCTAATCTAGCCTAAGTCGAAAGCCGTAAATCTACACAGAGGGCGAGGACTTACCGACATGACCGATGCGCTCTGGTGGAGGTCCACAGTCGCTCCGGTGGTAGCCGTCGTCTTGAATCGTCCTGTTGTCGCTCCGGTGGTCGCCGCCGCTAGTGTGAGTGGGGAAGAGGGGAGAGATCAGCGAGGAAGGCAGGTGAGGGTAATTTATGACGACGCGTCTGGAAACAATGCAACTTCCTGGGACCTCATCCATGCGTGCGACCGCCCACACCCACGTGCCTAGGGTTGCACTGCTCGGGCCTGGCTCCACAAAAATGACTGATTTGAGCGTTCCTCCGGATGCAGGCCCAGAGGTGCTTTAATGTTGGTGCTAATCAAGCCTAACAGTGAATGTGGGTAACCAAACGAGCCATTTTCTTTTTCAAGGCAAGAAGGAAGTTTCCGAGCAGAAGATGGCCCTCCTCTCCCCTCCCTCCCCCCCCATGTGGCGACACCTGCGTCGGGCTCCTCCCCGGCGGCGTCCCTGCACCTTGCGTCTCCACCTCCCACCCCTCTGCTGTCCTCCCGGGCTTCGCTCCGGCTTCTTGTGCCGCTCCCATCCGCGTTCTGTCCTCCCCTCCTCGCCCTGGCCGCATCTTCCCTCTCCGGGCCAATAAGTTTTGGGCGCTGGATCTCGATGGCTCCGGGTCGGATTCTGAGGCTCCTTCTTCTCCTTCCCGCCCTGTCTCGTTGTGTTGTCCTTCTGTGGATGCGACGGCGGGTCGCCGGCGCAAGTTCGCGCCCGGGGGGCGGGGGCGCCCCGTTGGGCCTGCCTTGGAGGTGGATGGGTGGCATCGCGTTTCGCGGGGTCGCCGGCGTACGTCGTGTTGGTCCCCTGCTGCGGGCCTGTTGGGCTCCGTTGGGTTGGCTAGGGCTTTGCCGCCTTTGGTGTCTGGCTCTCCGGCAGGTCCTCGTGCTTGCTCCGCCTCCCCTGCGGCCTCCATCGTGCCGGCGGCGTTGGAGTTGGCGCCAACCCTAGATCTGGGATCCAGGGCAGCGCTGGTTCCCCCGCCTGCGGAGCGGGCCCTGCCAGGTGTTGCTGGGCCTGCTGGGCCCGTTTCGGTGTTAGCCTTGGCTTCTCTGTCTGATTCCCCCCTCCCTTCTTTGGGCTCTGGGCCGCGGGTGGCCCAGGTCCAGCCCACCCTTCCCGTGAGGCCTTTTATCGAGCCGGGTCTGGCTCGGTCGGGGTATTTATGGGTGCGGAGGGGTGTGGTTCCCCCTTTTCTAGGGTTTCCGGCCTCCTCCTCAGATCTATCTTGTCACCGTCTCCCCATTCGGCGCTTCGCCAGATCTCCCCCAGCTCCCCTCTCCCTCTCCTTTGCGGCCGTGGCTGCGATGGACCGCTCCCGTGCTTCCTCCAGTGAGGCGGTCTCCGGCCAGAAGCGCGGGCGCGATGGCTCCGGCGATGCGGCCGCAGATCTAGAGTACGAGGCGGTGCTCTGTGCTAAGCTTCAGGCCTCCCTCGCCCCGGAGGCGGGGTCGGCGGAGACTTCGGCTGGGGTGTCTCCCCGCACCTCTGGGTCAGGCCCATCTGCGCCTCTCCCCCCCGCGTCTGGTGCCCCATCGGCCGCGGTCGATCCCTGGGAGCTGGCAGCGGCGGCCAGTCGGGCGGGCTCGTCGGGGCCTTCCCAGGGCCCCCCGCTGGGCGCTGCTTCCCGAGGCGGTGCACCGTTGCGGGCTCCGGTGGTGGCTGGGGGTGGCCCGTCTCGCTTCGTCCCCCGTGGGGTGTCGGGGGCCCCGGTCCGCCACCCCGTTGGCCCTGCTGCCGGCGGGGGGCTGGCTCTGGTCCTGTTCCGTCTGGTGATGGCATCCTCCCTCCTCCTCCTCGTGGATCTGGTCGCAACCCTCCCCAATCCCAAGTCTCCAACCCCATCCTCACCTGCTTCGCCTGTCACCGCCCGGGGCATTTCCAATCACGTTGTGAAAACCCCCCCTTCTGTCTCATCTGCAGAGAAGATGGCCATCTCACGGTGGATTGCCAGAACCGTGTCAAGCCCCCCGCTTTCGTCCACTATGGCACCGGCCTCCCAGGGTGTTCTTTCTTTGCTTTAGACAAGGGGATCCCATAGGCAGCCCCTATTCCATCGCTTTCCAATGTCGGCATTATTTCTGTCCAGGCTAAACGCATTTCTTCCCAGACCCTTCTAGATGAACTTCAGTTATGGGATGAGGGCGGTTGGGATTGGCAAATTCGCCAACTTTTTGAGTTTGATTTTTCTGCAACTTTTCCCTCCAAAGAGAGCCTACGTATGATCTCCTCTTGCACTAGCTTCATGCTGCCTCTGAATCAACTTGTAATCTCGGTCAAAGCCGCGTCCAACGGGTCTAAGGCGATTTCTGCTCTGTCTGATGTGTGGGTTCTGGTCGAAGATGTCCCTCCTAGCATGCGCACCGTAGCGTTCCTCATGGCTTTCGGGGTGCTCATCGGGAAACCTATCGAAGTGGATCAAGCCTCTCTGGCCATTCTGGGGCCGGCCCGGCTTCGGGTCTGGTGTGTTGATCCCCTGTGCATTCACGGCTCCATGGATGTATTTCCTGCGGCTGGTGGCTTCCGGCTCCGGGTGTGGGTGGAGGGGGCCTCGGGTCCGGTGTCGCCTCCTCCTCCTCCCCCCCGGCCTCTGGCAATGGTGATAAAAGCAAAGATGGGGATGGTTGCCCTGACGACTCCATCCATGGGACTGATCCTCGGTTCACTCAGTCGGAGTGGGATGGGCTTTCTCCTGAAGATCAAGATCTACTAAAGGAGAATGCACCGACTGGTCGGGGGGCCCGGGATGCGGCTCCTGGCTTGGGCGGAGGGGATGCGGCTTCAGGTGGGGCTAAGGGCACACCTTTCTCGGCTGTGTGCTCCAACCTCCCTGCCCGTCCCGCTTCTCCCTCCTTGTCTAGCATTGAAGACCTACCCCCGGCTGGCCCTGTTGTGTCCAAGAAGAAGAAGAAGTCCTCTGTCAAGAAATATTCTGCCAAGAGCCGTGCTTCAAGTGACTCGAGGCAGTCCGCGGCTGGGCTCTGCCATTGGCTTGATGCTGATATGGGTTTGCTTCGGGCCCGTCCTCTGCTGCGGCTTCCCCCAGTCGTGCTCGTCTTGTGCCTGTGCGCTCGCCTGCGTCCACGGCCCGCAAGAGCGGCCACGTCTCCAACTGCGGTGAGCGGGTGGTCGATCGGGCGGCTCGGCATGCTGCGGCTCGGGATCTGCCCCCTTTAGGTTCGTCCCCAACCCCTTCCCCCTCCCTCCCCACGGTTGTCTCCCCTGTGCTTCGGGCCCGTCCT
>NC_041392.1:101711729-101726186 GCF_002162155.2 Triticum dicoccoides
TTCCCCCAGTCGTGCTCGTCTTGTGCCTGTGCGCTCGCCTGCGTCCACGGCCCGCAAGAGCGGCCACGTCTCCAACTGCGGTGAGCGGGTGGTCGATCGGGCGGCTCGGCATGCTGCGGCTCGGGATCTGCCCCCTTCAGGTTCGTCCCCAGCCCCTTCCCCCTCCCTCCCCACGGTTGTCTCCCCTGTGCGTTTAGTTCTTCCTTCACAATCTGATGATCACTTGCTCAAAATTCTAGATGATGTTGGTATTTGCTTAGATTCTAGCCTGGGTTCCCCTTCGTCGATTCTTGGTGTTATTAGGGCAAATGAGGTAGCCCAGGCTGATATTACGAAGGCCAAGGAGGCTCGGGTGGGTTCGGCCGCCCCACCGGTTGTGGCCGGTGGGGACGAGGGGGGAGATGACAGGTGTCAAGCTCCCCCGGTGTCTTCTACTCGCGTGGGAAGGAAGCGTGCTAAATCCTGCATGGCGCCGAGCAGGTCAAGTCTCCGTATCAAAAACCTATCTTTTAGATGAAGGCCTTAATTTGGAATATTCATGGTTTCGGCGCTAGGGGGCGTAGGGACCAACTTAAAGACCTGGTCTGATCTGAAAACGTAGACTTTATTGGCCTTGTTGAGACTATCAAATCTTCCTTTTCCTCAAGTGACTTATCGGCCATTGCTGGGATAGACAGATTTCATTGGAATTATGTGGCCTCGGCTGGGCTCTCCGGTGGTCTCTTGCTTGGTGCCAAAAAAGATACTTTCGACTTTGTGGCTTTCGACCATGGCATTTTTGGGCTAGTATGGTGGTTTCCCTTCGATCCCTCAATCCCTTGTTGGAAATCATGGTGGTTTATGGTCCGGTTGACCACGCGATGTCTTATGCCTTCTTGGACGAGATTAGTATTAAAATTGAATCCTGTCAGCTACCCCTCCTGACCGGGGGCGATTTTAATTTGCTTCGTTTCCCTTCTGACAAGAGCTCATCTAACTTCTCCTGACCCCTGGCTGATGCTTTTAATGCTTTTATTAGGGACACGGGTATTCGTGAGATTCCTAGGGTTGGAGCCCGTTCCACCTGGTCTAACCATCCGTTCTGTTCTTGATAGGGTTTTTGTTTGTTCTAGGTGGGACTCTCTATTCCCCCGTGTCAGTCTTAGAGCGCTGGCTTGTGTTGGCTCTGATCACACCCCCTTGATTCTAGATGATGGTTCGCGCCCAGTTGGTTTCCCGAGATTCCAGTTTGATGCTTCATGGCTCCAAGTGGAAGGTTTTAACGAGTTGGTGGCTCAAAAGATTCTGACTTTCCTCTCCTCTACTCGACGCTCTTTTGGCCCCATGGATGACTGGCATCAATGCTCCTATTTTTTGCGTAGATTCCTTAGAGGCTAGTCTAAAAACCATTACGCTGAGTCTAGGCGTGACAAAGCTAGGCCGGTTGCTCAAATTGGCGTTTTAGATGATCGCGCCGATAGCTCTGGGCTGTCCTCGACTGAATGGCAAACTCGGTATGGTTTAGAAGAGGCGCTGCTGGGCACTCATAGGCAAGAGGAAGTGTACTGGAAACATCGTGGTACTATAAACTGGACCTTAAAGGGTGACTCTCCTACGTCCTATTTCTTTGCGATTGCTAACGGCAGACGCCGGAGATGCATTATTGATAGCCTTACGATCGACGGCGTCAGGGTCTCTGACCCCTCGGTGATTATGCGTCATGTGGTTGATTTTTTCTCTAACCTCCTAGCTGTTAAACCCGTTCTAGGCTTTAATTTGGCCTCGCTCTTTTGGTCTCCTCTGGACTAGCTTTCGGTCGCTGACAATGAGAGTTTGCTGATCCCCCCCCCCCACGGAAGAGGAAATTTTTGAGACGATCCGTTCTGCCAACCCGAATGCGGCTTCTGGGCCTGACGGCTTTTCCATTCCTTTCTTCCGGCAATTCTGGCCTCAGCTAAAGGGCCTAATTATGGCTATATCTCAAGGTTTTTGGTTGGGGACTGTTGACATCTCGAGACTTAACTACACAGTTCTCACCCTCATTCCTAAAGTTAAAGGCGCTGACTTGATCTCCCAATTTAGACCCATTGCTTTGATTAACAATTTTGCTAAGATTCCTGCCAAGGGGATGGCTACTAGAATGTCTCCGATCGCCCATCGGGTTATTAGCCCTTTCCAATCCGCGTTCATTAAGGGGAGATTCATTCTGGATGGGGTGCTTTGCCTCCATGAGATAATTCATGACATTCACTGTAAGAACACCAAGGCTGTGGTCCTTAAACTTGATTTCGAAAAGGCGTATGACTTAGTCAGCTGGGGTTTTCTTCGCCAAGTTCTATTGGCCAAGGGCTTCGATGGTGCGGTGGTCCACCGTCTGATGCAACTTGTCACTGGTGGGCACACGGCGGTGGCTGTCAATGGCCAGACCAGTAATTTCTTTGCCAACGGTAGGGGCCTGAGGCAAGGAGATCCGGCGTCCCCCTTGCTTTTCAATTTTGTGGCTGATGCTTTATCTCACATTCTGTCTCGGGCTGCGGCTGCTGGTCACATCTCGCCGGTTAGCTCCCATCTTGTTCCTAATGGAATCTCTCACCTTCAGTACACGAACGACACCATCATTTTGGTTGAACTTAATGATAACTCCATCACGAATCTGAAATTTCTTCTGCTCTGCTTTGAAGCCTTGTCGGGCCTTAAAATCAATTTTTCTAAAAGCGAGGTCATTGTGACTGGGGTATCTGCCTCGAAAGTGCAGAGGGTCGCCCATCTCTTGAATTGCTCGCTAGGATCCTTTCCTCTCAAATACTTGGGCTTACCTATCTCCCCGCTTAAGCTTTTGGCCAAAGAGTTTGCCCCGGTTGTTACTAAAGTTGGCAATAGAGTTTTGCCGCGGCGAGGTCGTTATAATTCTCAGGCGGGCAAGGTCGCCCTTACCAACTCCTGCCTTTCCTCTCTCCCGATGTTTCTAATGGGCTTCTATCTTCTGTCTGAAGGGACACACACGGGCTTCGACAAGCACAGGGGTGCCTTTTACTGGAATTCCTCCGATAACAAACGCAAATATAGGATGGTCAAGTGGGACCTCATTTGCAAACCTAAGCACAAGGGGGGCCTTGGCATCATTAACACTAGAATCATGAATAAGTGTCTCTTGTTAAAATGGTGGTGGAAGATTATGTTCCTTGATGAACGTCTTGCTTGGCTTAACCTTCTCAAAGCTAAATATTTTCCCTTCTCGAGCCCTATGTTCGCCTCCTCTTCTGGTGGCTCTCAATTTTGGCGCCAGCTCGTTAGTATTAGACCGATCTTCCGATCCCTGGTGAAATTCGTTGTCCATAATGGCAAATCTACGTGTTTTTGGTTAGATTGGTGGGTTGGGGACTCTACTCTTGCGGAGGCTTACCCGACTTTGTTTTCGTTTTGTGCTAACCCTGAGATCTCTATCTCTGAGCTCTCGGCTCAGGGTTGGGTTTTAGATTTCCGGCGCTCTCTTTCCCCTGCGGAGTTGGAACATTGGCAACGCCTTACTGCCTGCTTCCCCCTGCTCTCGGAGGAAGAGGACTCCGTTTTTTGGCCCCACTCCCCTTCGGGGCGTTTTTCTGTTAAGTCGGCGTACTCGCATCTCATCGCTGGTGTTCGCACTGACAAGTTTAAACTTATTTGGTCTGCCCGCATACCTCCTAAGATCAAAATCTTCCTTTAGCAAGCTCTTCGTCGCAAACTTCCTGCGGCTGACCAGATTAAAAAGAGAAATGGGCCGGGTTCTGATAGTTGTCATCTGTGTGGCGCCCTAGAGGATACAGAACATATCTTCTTCCAGTGCTCTTTGGCAAAATTCATTTCGAGTTGCATTAGACTTTGGCTTCATGTTCCTTGGAACCCTTCCTCTTTTGCGGATCTTCGGCGATGTATCAATTCTCTAGCAGGCCGGTCTAAGCGAGTTTTCATGGTGGGCTGGGCAGCGATCTGTTGGGCGCTTTGGACTACTAGAAACAAGTTCACTATTGAACATATTTTCCCGGCTAACCCTGTGAGTTGCTTATTTAAAGCTAATGTCTTTTTGCAGCAGTGGAGATCATTGACTAAGGATGGGGACCTTGAGGCGTTCGACGATATGCTATCCAAAATGAAATCTACGGCTTCTTCTCTACTGCGGCGGTCCAGGAGGACGGTTTCTTAGTGTTTCGAGTGCTCGTTTGGCTGGCCTGCGTGCCATGATAGGCTGGATGCCTTGTACCCATACTCTCTAGTCGTACTGTGTTAAACTTATGTGATTCCCTTCTGGTGGTTGTGACTCTGTCTGGTGGCTTTATCTATAAAGTCGGGCTCTCGCCTTTTATCTAAAAAAAGCCATTTTCTTTCCGCGCAAGACTGACTGAGATATATATAGGCTACCATACACATCCTAACTGACCAGGCATGCATGAATGACACAGGACGGATGCAGGGGGGAATTGGTGCCCCGACGTACACAAGCGGCCGTGCAGCGGGTAATTGTTGATCGTCATCAACACAAGTTCTTTACCTTGTGTCATGTGTATGAAAATCTTAAGTTACTGATATGAAGAAGCATGTATGCATGGGCAGGTTCGTGGAGGTGATGGCGCCGGTCTTCTCCAGGGATGCTTGGAGATGTGTGTGGCATATGATCCAGGTACTTAAGCTATCATGCTGATTCTGCCAGTAGCTCATAATTAATTCTGGATTATTATTTGAACTAAAATAACATTATTATCTTATTTTATTACACAAGTAAAATGAAGAACTTATTTATTTTTAATTTTATTTTGCAGAATGATCTGGTTCACGGATGGGGTCTCGACTACAACCTCTGGAGATGTGTCGATGTACGTGCTTACTTGACCATAGATACATACAACATTCTGATAGATTCACTGAAGAACACTTAAGTTATCCAAAAATTCGTTTCAAAAAATTGTGCACACCTGACATGGCTCACTATTTTTTTTTGTTTTCTGTTTTGAATTGGCAGGACCCTGAAGAGCAATTTGGCATCGTGGATGCACAGTATGTTGTCCATCATGTTGTCCCCACACTCAAAGATCAGGTAACGTAACTTCACTGAGTGCTTGCCCATAGGATTCAAACTCGTGTCAGTGGAGAGACACCATCGTGCTTTTGCCGCTAGGCTAGGAGCCCATCCACGTGTTTTGATTCAGTTGCATCCCCTTTTTACGCAAGAAATATATTATTTTTCGACAAAGGGTGAATTATTTTGACTTAAAGTGAAGAATCAAGAGGATACAAACACAATAAACATCAAGAGGCCGCAAGAAAGATATTATGTATGGTTGGAGCTTAAAGCATGTTTATTTGAAAAGATTTAGCAAAATATATTGAATTTTCATTGCGTAGGAATGATTGTACTGCCGTGTCATCTTGACTGACCACCGATAATTAAAAGCTGGTGACATAATATTTATCAAGCACCGTGTCATCTTGATTGACCACCGATAATTAAAAGCTGGTGACATAATATTTATCAAGCACAAAGTCATACATCATAAGTTGTATAAGCAACTTACTACACTACAACGTAAAAGGAGTAATTCGCTTAAAGCATGAACATGTTACATATGAAGTATATCTTGTGTGCATGGCATGCTCTCAGATACTTCTTTTGAATTTTCCATGTTGCTCCCTCGATTTGCATGCAGGGTAACGGAGAAAAGCAAGGAAGCAGGGCTAAGGTATGCAGATATTTACATTTCAGTTTTTTCATACAAATATTTACATTACATAGTACTAATTGATTAAGGTAACACAATATATTTCATGAGAATATTAATTGTTGTTATGATTGATGCGTAGATTAAAGACCGGCAATACGAGGAGTGGCACGCCTTTGACTCAAGACTTGACAATGCCGACAAGGAGCTGGCCAACTCTACCACTAGATCATCATCCCAACCCTAAATTAGTTTTTGTATTTACTTAGTTACAAAAGCAATACTGCACAATCAGATAATATGGTTGACTAAACACTAAGAAAACACCACTGGTTTTGTTAATGATCTACTTTTTTGTCCGACGGACCAAGATGGGGTTGAGATGAGGCCATTTTATTTACTTTTTTATTTTCCATTATTGGATTCATTGTTGTACATTTGCTTTTTATTGGCATGAAGCGTTTACTTGCAACACTTTGTTTTATTATTCCTGGAAAAAACACTTTGTATTATTCACACTGATACGTGATACTTTTTGTTAATCGGAAGAGAGCGACGGCGTGCGAAACTCACGTATAACTCAAGAGGCCTCTACGTGGACACAAAGTGAGGCTATCAGCAATTTTTAATATATTGTGAAAGTCGGGACTTGAACTCAAGACTTTAGCTCTGATACCATCATGCACTAGTCAACGTAACTAAAAGTCTGAATTGATGAAAAAACTAATAGTGCAATCCACATATACTGTAACACTGTTCCACTACGACGGCCACACGACGGAGTGGGACGAGGAGTTCCAGTGGTCCAAGGAGACCGTCCACTTCAGCGCCAGGAAGCAGACCAAATGGTGAGAGCCCCGTGCCTGTCCGTCCGTCTGTCTCCGACGTTTTCTTTCTTCAGTCTGTAGTCCCAGCAATCTTCAGACATTTCTGACCTGCAATGTGTGAATGATGATTGACGAAGGTGGTCCGCCAAGAGGTTCCTTCACCCGAGCATCATGGCGCCGTACGACTACGTGTTCCTGTGGACGAGGACCTCGGCGTCGACAACTTCACCGCCGAAGCGTAGGATCGTCGTCGATCATCCATATCCATTCCGCATGTAGCTGCTTTCTGAATTTTGATCATTCAGAGACTGTGGGCGGTTGCAGGTACATCAACATCGTGAAGAAGCACGGGCTGGAGATCTCGCAGCCGGGGCTGGGCGCCACCAAGGGGCACAAGGCGTACGACGTCTCCGTCAAGAGAAACTCCGGTGACATGCACAAGTAAGCAAGCAGTTGCTGATTATGCAGGCATGCAAGAATGACCATGCACACAATTAATCTTCTAGGTGTAAGTTTTGATGCACTATATATGATGATTAGCTAATCAGGCATGCTTGAATGACACAGGACTGCAGGGGGGAAGCAGTGCCCCGACGTGCACCAGCGGCCGTGCAGCGGGTAATTGATCATCATCAACACAAGTTCTTCGCCCTGTGTCATGTGTAAGGAATTTTAAGCTAAGATGAAGAAGCATGTATGCATGGGCAGGTTCGTGGAGGTGATGGCGCCAGTCTTCTCCAGGGATGCTTGGAGATGCGTGTGGCATATGATCCAGGTTAATTTTGAGAACAGAGCGTAGCTTAGTTGGCAAGGCGCGGGAGTTCACAGCCAGCTCACCAGGGTTCGAGTCTCGTCTCAAGGGCTTGATGCTCACGGAGTTTTCTTCTATAAAAAAATAAAAAAATACCAACAGGTCTAGCCCAGGTATTATTATTATTGTTATTTTTATTTTATTTTGTAGAATGATCTGGTTCATGGATGGGGTCTCGACTTCAAATTCTGGAGATGTGTCAATGTACATAGTTACTTGATCATAGATGCACACAACATTTTCATAGATTCACTGAAGAATGCTTAAATTATCGAGAAAATCGCTTTGAAAAACTGTGCACACCTGACATGGCTCACTATTTGTTGATTGTTTTCGGTTTTGAACTGGCAGGACCCTGAAGAGCAATTCGGCATCGTTGACGCACAATATGTTGCCCATCATGGAGTGCCCACACTCAGAGATCAGGTAACATAACTTCATCGAGTGCTTGCCCACATGATTCAAACTCGTGTCAGCCGAGAGACATTATCGCGCTCTTGCCATTAGGCCAGAAACCCATCCACGTGTTTTCATTCGGGTCCCCATTAGTTGCATCCCCATTTTCCGCAAGAAAGACATTTTTTTTTGACAAAGGGTGAATTTGTTTGGCTCAAAATGGAGAATAAAGAGAATACAAACACAATGAGCATCAAGAGGCCGCAAGAAAGATATTATGTATGGTTGAAGCTTAAAGCATGTATATTTGGAAAGATTTAGCAAAATATATTGAATTTTTATTGCGTAGGAAGGATTGTACTGCCGTGTCATCTTGATTGAGCACCGATAACTAAAAGGTGCTGACATAATATTTATCAAGCACAAAGTCATACATCATAAATTGTTTAAGCAACTTACTACACCACAACCACTTAAAGCATGAACATGTTACATATGAAGCATATCTTGCGTGCGTGGCATGCTCTCAGATACTCTCACTACTAAGAAAAGAGCTATAGATGATATGGACATTAATGGCGCGCCGTATATGTAGTGCGCCACTGCTATATAGCAGTGGCGCACCAGATATTACTAATGGCGCACCTGGTGTGTGATGCGCCATTAGTAGTTTTGAAAAAAAAATTATTAGTAATGGCGCATCATGGAATAGTGCGCCATTACTAGTTGACATAGTAATGGCGCACCGCACCCACCGTAATGGCGCACTATCCCATGGTGCGCCATTACTAATGAATTTTTTTTCAAAACTACTAATGGCGCACCACACATCAGGTGCGCCATTAGTAACCCTGGTGCTAAATGCACCTCCCTAGACCGCTTTTTCAGTTTTAAAAAAATAAAAGGAAAGGATGGAAATGTCAAAAATAAATAAAAGAAAATAAGTTTCCCATGTGATATGTGGTCTAGTTGTTGGGAAAATTTACAAATATGAATTTTGACTTTATTTGCAAAATCTCTCTGAAATTTAGTAAAATGGGCATAACTTTTGCATACGAACTCGGATTAATTTTTTTATATAAAAAAATCATTTATTCGAAAAGTTACATCCGAAATGAACCGGGGGAACTCCGTTCAACATCTTCAAAATCCCCAAAAACCTAACAAAACGAAAGATACGGGGTTTTAAGATCTAGAGGGGGGGAAATGAAAAAAAATTCAAACTTACTAGTGGCGCACCATTTGCTAGGTGCGCCACTAGTAACAGAAAAAAAATTGGTTTCAAAAAAAATTTGGATTTATTTTTCAAAATATGATACGTAATATGACCGGGAAGTTTGAAATATTTTTTTCAAAATTTCATCACACTCATGAATATGAACAAATCCTAGACATCAATAAGGTTTAATAGGATTGATATGATAGATATATCAACAAGTGCATGTGAAGTGAGCTGGTGCTGGGGTTAGGATGGGTGACCTTTCGGGATTTATATTTGCTGGTCACTATGAAGAACTTGAAAGACGCTAAGACAACAATTTATCCCTCAACTACGAGGGGAGGTAAGGAACTGCCATCTAGCTCTACACTTGATTCACCTTCTGTTTTGAGTAAGCTTGCGGTACCTAAACCTACTTCTGCTATTCGTTCTGATATGTCGCATGTTATTGATGATGCCACTTCTACTATGCATGATACTTATGATGAAACTACTTCTATGCTTGATACTACTGTGCCACTTGGTGAATTTCTTGATGAACAACTTGCTAGGGTTAGAGAGAATGAAATTATTGAAACTGATAACATTGATGAAAGTGATGATGAAGACTCTCCCCCTAATAAATATGAATCGCCTGTTGTTCCCGAGGGTTATGTTTTGGAAAAAGAAGCTGCTATAGCTATTTTAGCTTACAAAGATAGATACGAGCTCAAGAGGTTATTAGCTAAATGGAAGCAGCAATCTCTTAATGCTAGAATGAAACCTGACCCTGCTTTTGCTACTTCACCTATCTGTATTACTGATAAGGATTATGAATTCTCTGTTGATCCTGATATAATTACTTTGGTTGAATCTGATCCTTTTCATGGCTATGAATCTGAAACTGTTGTGACACATCTTACTAAATTAAATGATATAGCCACCCTGTTCACTAATGATGATAAATCTCGCTACCTTTATATCCTTAAAATATTTCCGTTCTCATTAAAGGATGATGCTAAGATATGATTTAATTCTCTTGATCCTGGTTGTGTGCGTAGTCCCCAGGATATGATTTATTACTTCTCTGCTAAATATTTCCCTGCTCATAAGAAACAAGCTGCTTTAAGGGAAATATATAATTTTGTGCAAATTGAAAAAAAAGAGTCTCCCACAAGCTTGGGGGAGGCTTCTCCAGTTACTTAATGATTTGCCTGATCATCCTCTTAAGAAAAATGAAATACTTGATATCTTTTATAATGGACTAACCGATGCTTCCAGAGATTACCTGGATAGTTGTACTGGTTCTGTTTTCAGGGAAAGAACACCGGATGAAGCTGAAATTCTATTGAATAATATGTTGATAAATGAAAATAATTGGACACTTCCTGAGCCAGCTTTTGAGCCAATTCCTGAGCCTATTCCTAAACCAACTCCGAAGAAGAGAGGTGTTCTATTTCTCAGTCCTGAAGATATGCAAGAGGCAAAGAAATCTATGAAAGAAAAAGGTATAAAAGCTGAAGATGTTAAGAATTTACCTCCTATTGAAGAAATACACGGTCTTAATTTACCGCCTGTTGAAGAAACATATGATCTTAATCCATTACTTATTGAAGAAACTCATGGTCTTGATAACCCGACACGGGTAGTAAAGGTAAATTCTCTCTATAGATTTAATGAAGGTGATATTCCTCACTATAAGTCTACTAGACAATGCTTAGAAGAGTTTGGTAATTTTATTGTCAAACAAGAAAACTTCAATGCTTATTTTGGTAGACAATTGAAATACAATTTTGATATGCTTGAACACTTGAGTAATTACATGGCTAATGTTAAGGGTGAACCTAAACTCATTAGTAAACATGCTTCTATTGAAGGAAATATGCCCTAGAGGCAATAATAAAAGTTATTATTTATTTCCTTATATCATGATAAATGTTTATTATTCATGCTAGAATTTTATTAATCGGTAACATAATACATGTGAGAATACATAGACAACCAGAGTGTCACTAGTATGCCTCTACTTGACTAGCTCGTTGATCAAAGATGGTTATGTTTCCTAGCCATAGACATGAGTTGTCATTTGATTAAAGGGGATCACATCATTAGGAGAATGATGTGATTGACTTGACCCATTCCATTAGCTTAGCACTTGATCGTTTAGTTTGTTGCTATTGCTTTCTTCATAACTTATACATGTTCCTATGACTATGAGATTATGCAACTCCCGTTTACCGGAGGAACACTTTGTGTGCTACCAAACGTCACAACATAACTGGGTGATTATAAAGGTGCTCTATAGGTGTCTCCGAATGTATTTGTTGGGTTGGCGTATTTCGAGATTAGGATTTGTCACTCCGATTGTCGGAGAGGTATCTCTGGGCCCTCTCAGTAATGCACATCACTCAAGCCTTGCAAGCATTGCAACTAATAAGTTAGTTGCGGGATGATGTATTACGGAATGAGTAAAGAGACTTGCCGGTAACGAGATTGAACTAGGTATTGAGATACCGACGATCGAATCTCGGGCAAGTAACATACCGATGACAAAGGGAACAACGTATGTTGTAATGCGGTCTGACCGATAAAGATCTTCGTAGAATATGTAGGAGCCAATATGAGCATCCAGGTTCCGCTATTGGTTATTGACCAGAGACGTGTCTCGGTCATGTCTACATAGTTCTCGAACCCGTATGGTCCGCACGCTTAAAGTTCGGTGACGACCGTAATTAGGGTTTTTGTGTTTTGATGTACCGAAGGTTGTTCGGTGTCCCGGATGTGATCACGGACATGACGAGGAGTCTCGAAATGGTCGAGACATAAAGATTGATATATTGGAAGCCTATATTTGGATATCGAAAACATTCCGGGTGAAATCGGGATTTTACCGGAGTACCGGGGGGTTACCGGAACCCCCCGGGGGTTAATGGGCCTACATGGGCCCTAAGGGAGAGGAGGAGGGCCGGCCAAGGTAGGCTGCGCGCCCCCTCCCCCTAGTCCGAATAGGACAAGGAAGGGGGGGGGGGCGGCGCCCCCCTTTCCTCTTTCCCCCTTCCCCTTTGAGGGAGTCCTGGATTAGGGGGTGTTCGGGTAGCGGGACTATACCTTCAGCCGGACTCCAGGACTGTGAAGATACAAGATTGAAGACTTCGTCCCGTGTCCGGATGGGACTTTCCTTGGCGTGGAAGGCAAGCTTGGCGATGCGGATATTCAAGATCTCCTACCATTGTAACCGACTTTGTGTAACCCTAACCCTCACCGTGTCTATATAAACCGGAGGGTTTTAGTCCGTAGGACAAATTCATCATACAACAATCATACCATAGGCTAGCTTTTAGGGTTTAGCCTCCTCGATCTCGTGGTAGATCTACTCTTGTACTACCCATATCATCAATATTAATCAAGCAGGACGTAGGGTTTTACCTCCATCAAGAGGGCCCAAACCTGAGTAAAACATCGTGTTCCTTGCCTCCTGTTACCATCCGGCCTAGACGCACAGTTCGGGACCCCCTACCCGAGATCCGCCGGTTTTGACAACAACATTGGTGCTTTCATTGAGAGTTCCTCTGTGTCGTCGCTTTTAGGCCCGATGGCTCCTTTGATCATTAACAACGATGCAGTCCAGGGTGAGACTTTTCTCCCCGGACAGATCTTCGTCTTCGGCGGCTTCGCACTGCGGGCCAATTCGCTTGGCCACCTTGAGCAGATCAAAAGCTACGCCCCTGGCCATCAGGTCAGGTTTGGAAGCCTAAACTACACGGCTGACATCCGCGGGGACTTGATCTTCGACGGATTCGAGCCACAGCCAAGCGCGCCACACTGTCTCGATGGGCATGATATAGCTCTGCCGCCGAATAGCGCCTTGGAGGCCGTACACGCATTGGTTCCGACCATTGATTCGGAGCCTACTGCGCCGATCAAGGATCAGCGGTTGGACGCTGCCTCAGGGGCTGCGATCTCAGAGGCGATCGAGCCGAACTCCAGCCCCGCACTCCGCATGGCCCGTGACTCCGAGGAGCCGGATTCCTTTCCGAACTCCGAGCCCCCAGCGCCCCTGCCGATCGAATCCGATTGGGCGCCGATAATGGAGTTCACCGCCGCAGACATCTTTTAGCACTCGCCGTTCAGCGACATCCTGAATTCGCTAAAGTCTCTCTCTTTATCAAGAGAGCCCTGGCCGGACTACGGTCAGCAAGGATGGGATTCGGATGATGAAGAAATTCAAAACCCACCCACCACCCACTTCGTAGCCACTGTCGACGACTTAACCGACATGCTCGACTTCGACTCCGAAGCCATCGACGGTATGGACGACGATGCAGGAGACAACCAAGAACCAACGCCTATAGGGCATTGGACAGCCACCTCATCTCATAATGTGTACATGGTGGATACCCCTAAAGGAAGCAACAACAAGGAAAACGGGGATGGAAGGAGGGATCGATCTCTCGAAAAACAATCAAAGCGTCAGCGTAAACGCCGACCCAAGCCCCGCCTCGATAAAGACCCAGCCATAGAGCAGGATGAGCCGGTAGACGATGAGCACGCCTTAGAGCAACCGTCCCAACAGGACAACCCGGATAGAGAAACCGAACATCCCTCCCCCGGCGAAAATGGCATTCCGGACGACCCTACGCCGGACAAGCCCACGAAGCAGAAGAACCTCCACAAACGGCTCGTCGCAACCGCACACAACCTGAAAAAGCAGAAGCGGAAGCTAAAAACTGCGGAAGATGCACTCAGGATCAGATGGAGTAAAGTAATCAATACCGCAGACAAATACGCACTACAGGAAACAGTTAATTTGCCGTCTGTGGATTACAGGCGGCAAAGACCTAAATCCAGACGGCAAAGATTTTGCCATCAGGAAGCAGACGGCAAACTCAGACGGCAAAGATTAGCCGGCAAAATATACTTTGTCGTCAGCCTTTTGTCGAGATGACGGCAAAGATTTTGCCATCAGTCAAAAATCAGCTTTGCCGTCAACCGAATAATTTACAGACGGCAAAGAAAAGCATCTTTGCCATCAGCCAAACGCCATCTTTGCCATCAACCTCAAACATCACAGACGGCATAGAAATATTTTTTAATCAAATAAAAACTGAACCCACAGTGCACAATTGAGATCAGCTAGCCAATATTTCACGGGATGGTCGACGCGGTAATCAAACCCCACTACAATCTTCCTATACAATACACATTATCGATATTTCCAGATTGAAAAAAAACTAAATGATGTACCACACTAGATTGTACACAATACACATTATACAATACCCAATACTACATGTCTACATCACAATACACAACAATATTACATGAATAGCCTGCAAAAAAAACAATATTACACGAATATCTTCTCGATCCACCGCAGCCTCAATCTGGTGGAGACGAACACCGCTTCTCGATCCGCCGCTCCTCTTGTGTAGGTCACTACGGGACGCGCTCGATCTGGTGGTGCCGGCGCCGGTAGTGGCGGCCCCCAGCGGGCGGACGGAGCGGGCGGACGCAGGACGGAGCGGGCGGACGCAGGCGAAGGCGGGCGGACGTGGG